>NW_009715522.1:0-33289 GCF_000703405.1 Apaloderma vittatum | reverse complement strand
TAATATACAAGACTAAAGTCTTGTTAAAAAAAAAGTTTCATTTGTACACAATAAATGGCAGTTTTAATGCTGATATTCAGCATTGTCTGCTGAAACCTTAAGTGAATGCACAGTGCTTGGGTTTTTGTGACTGGATTAACTCTTTGATAATGACAGAATGATTTAAGATAACTTGTATTTTAATCATTAAAAATACTATAATATTTTCTATAAAAACTCCTGGTCAGTAGCTATTAATAAATGGAATAATTTTCCTGATGTGACTCATTCCATGGAATTAGGAGAACAGAGCACACAAAATAAAAACTTTCAAAGGAGTGAATAGAACCAAGCACAGCATCTGAAAAAGGAATGAACAGTTTTGCCTCGAATAACTATTGTTATGCGTCTGATCCATTTATATTGTAAAGGAGGTAGAAATATTAACAGAAGGAAGGATGTTTATTTCTTTACTTTACAAACTGGCTAGGTTGATATTCCTAAATTACCTTGGGGATTTATTACTTTTTTTAAATAGGAGTATGGAAAAATGGTATGAAAATAAGTGGTTTACCTTATTTAGGCAGTAACCCTCTTTCTGTTAAAACTGATTAAAACAACTGCCTGAGTATTAAAGATATTCAACCACTGGAAGGCTACAGTGCAACTGAATATATCTGAGCCTCAAATTCAGTTATCTGCAGGAATCTTTTTCTTTTAGTTTTAGCTAGCCTAGTTAATCTCACCAAAGGAGGATCTTTAGTCTTCCTATACCTACAACTACCTGAAAGAAGCTTGTAGCGAGGTGGATGTTGGTCTCTTCTCCCATGTAACAAATGATAGCTCAGGAGGAGATTACCTCAAGTTGCATCAGAGGAGGTTTAGATTGGATATTAAGAAAAAATTTCTTCATCAAAAGGGTTGTCAAGCATGGGGAACAGGCTACGAATGGAAGAGGCTGAGTCAGCATCCTGGAGATATTTAAAAGATGTGGTGCTTAGGGACACAGTTTGGGGGTGGATTTGGCATTGTTAGGTTAAGGATTGAACTTAATGATCTTAAAGATCTTTTCCAACCTAAATGATTCTGTTCTGTTATATCAGAACTTTTAATTTTACAGAATTATGTTATTCATAAATTTACATGAAACATGTGGAAGGTTTGATTTATTTTTTTTCCTAAAGTGGCATTGCTTCATATTTTCAATTATGTAACGCAATTGGTTTAGATTATGTTATTTCGTATTGTCTCATTTTAATTGGTTTACTTTGGTAGGACAGATGACAGCTTGTTCCCCTCAAAAAACAGATAATTCTTCCTGAGGTGCAAAGGGATGACTTCATCTCTTTCCATCTGTAATGAATTGTAGCTCCTGATTTAATTATTTTTGCATAACACTTCTCAAATTCTTAATTTCAGGCACTAACAAAGGGTCTTTGGATACTTGATCTGAAATACAGAAACATTTTTTAACACTGTCAGTAGCTAAGGATTAAATCAGTTACCTATGTTTATTGTATAGTTGTAACTGTACAGAAAGTTTTTGTGTCCCTCACAAGTTGTTGGCCCTGACACAACAGTTATCTGGTGAAATTCTAAGGTGAGTTCTATGTCTAGTTGAAAAACTGCATGATCTTCAGAACATTTTTTAAGAAAAAAGGTCACAACATTTTATATTACATTACATTATGTGTCCTGTTCAAGGTTATTATTGGATTTATTTTTCTTCACAAATTTATTTGGACAGATTTTAAAGAATGAGTTCTTACATGATCAGCTTTGTAATAATGATGTCTTTTCTGGTGATGTTGATACATCCTTTGTTATTCACAAGCAAGTATAAGTTTACAGAGTCTCACTTCCTTTAAGTTGAAAAAAAAATACATCTCATTTGGAATATACTGCAGATTCCAAACTGGACAAGACCTTCAAAGTAAAGTAGCCGTCTGGTTAGAGCATAAGCATTGAGCACAGAGGCTTATATACTCCAGTGACACCTTTGTCTGGATACTAGGGAAGAAATGTTTCAAAAGTTGGGTTTGTTTGGCTTTGTATCTAACTACATTCTCCATAGACAAGTAGTGCCTTCATGGAAGTGAGTAGATTTTAGTTATCACATAATTAATTACAGTGTTATTTAGTATACAACTAAATACTTGAGACATATTTAAAATGTCTGCTATTTAAGAAGGAGATCTCATTCAGTGAATCTGGACACTAGTTGTTAATTATGACATTGACCTAGTGTTGACCAATTAAAAATAATCTTTACACATCAAAGTCTTAAGATTTTTATGTGTCTTAGACCCTTTGTGAAATTTTGTTTTCATGTCATCCTCTGGTATTACTTTTTTGGATAATTCATATTTATCTGAGAAGTGGAGTAACTGGAAAAGCAATGAGGCATGTCATCCATATTTACTCTCAGAACCTCAGACAGAGGAGCAAGTATCTTGTCACATTCAGTATCTAGATACATTCAGAAATGTGTGGAAATCAATGCTCAGCTAAAGTAAAATGTACGTATTAAGGACAAAAAATTGCATTTTTAATAGGGTGGATTTAATTGTGATATAACAATGCACATAACATGGCATCCTCTGACAGCAGAATTATTTACTAAAAAAATACAGACTTAATATATTTAGCTTTGCATTTGACTGCATCCATTCATCAGCTTATATTTAGGCATCCAGGGAGACCTTATAGCGGCCTTCCACTACCTGAAGGAGGCCTACAGAAAAGCTGGGAAGGGACTTTTTACAAGGGTGTGTAGTGACAAGATGAGAGGCAGTGGTTTTAAACTCGAGCAGGATAGATTTAGACTAGATAGACTTGACTAGATGAGGGTGGTGAGACACTGGCACATGTTGCCCAGAGAGGTGGTGGAGGCCCCATCCCTGGAGACATTCAAGGTCAGGCTTGATGGGGCTCTGAGCAACCTGATCCACTTAAAGATGTCCCTGCTCACTGCAGGGGGTTTGGAATAGAAGACCTTTAAAGGTCCCTTCCAACCCAACTCATTCTATGATTCTAGAATTCTAAATAATAATTTAGACTTCCAACTTCAGATATTTTAATTAATTCTGAAACTCAGGTAGAGGTATTTTATCCAATGTTTTTCAACACATGGAGGATCTGAAAGTTCCCAGCAACCTTCCTGAAATCTGTTATTCCAAAGTTTCCTGCCCATTTTAAAATATTGAGCTCTTGTGTTTTGCCTTTGCTCAGAATTTGTAAACAGTGGGTCTGAACTGGTACAGATATTCCAAGTTAGCAACATTATTTCATTTTCTTGTAATACATTTGGGTCCTGTATATATCCGACTATATGACACTTTTTTTCATGGTATATCACATCATATCATCTTACCTTCTACTGATCTACAAATAAAATAAAGAAACGGTAGTAATAGGCAACAAAAATGATGATAGAATAGCTAGTTTACAAACAGGTCATAAACTAAATAGACATGGTGAAATAAAAATAATAATTTTCCTTCTCTTGTACTTACTGTTTTGAGGTATGGAGACATTTACCCCTGGGAGAAAAGTGGGAGATAATTTCCTTGAATGCTAGGATAGTGTCATATAGAAAACCATACTTTCTATATGTGCAGGCCAAGAGATGTCTAGCTCTATGTCCATTTATTTGTTATGTACTTTTAGCCCTTCTACATTATTTCTGGTTGTCTCTAATGTTGTGAAATTGTAGTTTTCTTGACTGTACTTTAACACAGAGATCTTCAAATGGAGATTTTGTGAAGCTTACCAATCAACAAATACCTATTCTTTCCCTGATGCTGTTTGGGACTTTGATTCTAAGTGTCCTTGGAATGCTCTTCAGGGTTACAGTGCAGCAGTGACTGTGGAGTTCCCCCAGATAATTTCAAGCTCTTTGAGTAACTGCCATAGAAAATCATCTTTCTCTCATAGAACATCTGTACCAGACTGATCTGTCTTATGAAAGTATAATAATTCTAGGAATTGACTAGAGAAGCAAAGTAGTTAAAGAATGCTGGGTTGTGGATTTTTTGGGTTTGTTTGTTTGTTTGTTTGTTAGCTAGTTGGCTTGGGGTTTGATTGGGTTTTTTCATTGTTTTTTTTTCTTCTTTCTAATCCATAGTATTTGGCATGTCCAGCCTACAAATACTGAAATTATCCGTTCCAATATTAGGCAGATTTTAAGGGGGGGGATTAGTTTGGGATATTAAACCATCTTTATTTTTAGGAGATGTAAGTGGACACAAAGACAGTTAAGGTGCCATATTGGTTATCTATGAAATAAAACATTTTCAAGTTTTAAATTCTGTAATGCTTAAATGATTACAGCATGTATTGGTGAGCTATATACTATATAGACTCTTTAGCAAGAGTGGAATTTTTATATGCTGTATAATCTTCACAGCCTAATTGCTTCTTTTCATAGGATTGCATTTTGTATGTAGATGTGGCTTGTGGTGAAGTAACTGCCACTAGGAATACCAGAGTCGTGAAAAGGTATGCATACTGAGCTGCAGATGAACCCGTATATGGCTATTTAAGGCAAGCAAGCAGGAATCAGAGATTAAGTCATAATAAGGTAGGGATTGTACCAGCTAGGGGATCACCCACTTGTTCCGTGAAGTAGAAGAAGGATTTTAGAGATGGTGATTTAGAGCATTGCTTATCCCCTGTAAAGTGAGTATGAATAAAAGTTTTAAGAGTTTTTTGTGTAGTGAACATTTCTGAACCCATCAGTTGACGCAGTCCTACAGTAAGGCTGAATTCTCAGGCCATTGTTTCATTCATTGTACGATATATTTTAAAAAGTAATTCTGATAGGCAAAACAAATCTGCTTCCTGAAACAGAATACGTGACAATGTATCAGGATCCATCTTTAGAACTTGTATTTAGAAAAGATCTGGTCAGACAGGTAGTGGCATCTGCATTAAAAAAAAAAATCACTAAGGAAAACAAATATGGAGTAATAACTGGAAAATTTCAGTTTATCTTTTTGCATCTTTCACTGAAATGTTTCATTTTTGTCATGTCCCTTCCCCACCCTTGAAGAAAAGGACTTCTCATCCCCTTATGCAGTACTTTTAATAAAGATGCTTTATTTTGGAAATATAAAATATAAAATTGATTTTGAAAATATAAAATCCATAAGCAGAATTGTGACTATGACTTTAAGTTCACTCCTTTCCTGAAATGCCATTTTTTACTATATATTCACAGATACTTGACTGGATATTAATCAAGGGAACAGATGCAGAATGCTGTGCAGGAAGAAGTGCTTTGGGGCTCTCAGTTGAATATATAGATGAGATTATTCTTCTCTGGTTTCTTAAAGGAATAAGATCTACATCATCACATGTATTTGTTTCCCCTGTTTATAGCTTTGGAACCTGTTGTCTGATTTCAACTAAATTGTAGAGGATAGAAGTTTTAAAATTTAAGTTCTTTTAGAAAAACAGTTTTGCCTAGAAAGTGTCTTCAGTTGGTGCTGTTCTTGAGGGAAGCACTTCTGTGTCCTGGCAATACAGCTCCTGATAGCAGCTGGCCAGGCAAAGCCCTCACAGAGTTTGCCATCAGCTCAAGCACTTCTTGCCTCCTGTACCCTCAAACTGAATATCTGCCGGGGGGGAGGGGGGTGTCACTGAAGAAGGAAGTGGCTAAGCTTTGCATTCTTCATGCAACAAGTTACTACTGCAATTCAGGTGTACTGTGGAGATGAAGCCAGTGAAGTTGTTACGTACATCATCCATGCAGACATGTTCAAGACAGAAACACGGACAGAATGGAGTTTGCGGTAATGATGAATGCATGTCTGTTAACTGGAGATTTTAATCTCTTAACATCATATTCTCAATAATTTTCAAACCCCCTCATTTAGATCTCAAGTGCTTAAGCTGCCTCTGAACTCTTGAAGAATAAGTGACAGGCTAGTCCATTTGTGTTATTCCTTCCCATTATCAATATCGTAGATAAAAGCAAGGATTGGGAAAGCAACAGAAGAATCTTTAAAACCTCATCAGAACAATCTTTTTTTTTCCTGAGTTCTAGCCAACTGTCTCTGTTCAGTCAGACCAATCTTCTTCCACTCCAGCTCATATATCATAGAGTCATAGAACCATAGAATGTTTCGACTGGAAGGGACCTTTGAAGGTCCAACCACCCTGCAGTGAGCAGGCATATCTTGAACTAGATCAGGTTGCTCAGAGCTCCACCCAACATGAACTTGAATGTTTCCAGGGATGGGACTTTTACCACATCTCTGGGCAGCATGTTCCTGTGTCTCATCACTCTCACAGTAAAGAATTTGTTCTTATATCCAGTCTAAATCTACCCTGGTTTAATTTAAAACCATCACCCCTTGTCCTATGGCAGTGGAGATTGCTGCAGAAATGATTGACCTCTTCTTTCTTACAGGCTCCCTTTAAGTATTGAAAGGCTTCAGTAAGGTGTCCTCAAAGCATTTTCTTCTCCAGGCTGAACAACTGCAACTCTATCAGCCTGTCCTCATAGGAGTCATATTCCTGATCTCTCTGATCATCTTCATGGCCCTTCTCTGGACCCGCTCCAACAGATCCATATCTTTCCTGTGCTGGGATCCTCAGAACTGAACACATGACTGCAGGTGTGATCTCACCAGGGCAGAGTAGAGGGGGAAAATCACCTCCCTCAACCTGCTGGCCATGCTTGTTTTGATGGATCCCAGGATGTGATTTGCTTTCTGGTCCTGCATTGTTGGTTCATGCCCAGCTTTTCAACCACCAGTACCCCGAAGTACACAGGGCTTCTCTCAGTCACCTCATCCCCCAGTCTCCATTGATGCTGGGTGTTGCCTTGACCCGGGTGCAGGACCTTGAACTTTGCCTTGTTGAACCTCCTGAGTTTTGCTTCTTGAACTTGTCCACGTCCCTTTAGATGGCATTCCACCCCTCAGGCATGTCAGCTGCACCACTGTGTATGGTGTCATCTGTGACCTTACTGAGAGTGCTCTCAGTGCCATTGTTTATGTCACTGATTAAGTTACTGAATAGCACTGTTACCACTACAGACCCTTGAATGACATGACTTATCACCTATCTCCATCTGGATGTTGAACTTGTTGACCACAACCCTCTGGATGTGACCATCCAGCAAATTCCTTATCCACCAAACAGTCTACCCATCAATTCTGTATCTCTCCAACTTAAAGAGAAGGGTGTTGTGGGGGATTGTGTCAAAGACCTTGCAGAAGTCCAGGTAGACAACATCCGTAGGTCTTCCCTTGTCCACTGATGCAGTCAGGCCATCACAGAAGGCTGCTACGTTGGACAGGCAGGGATTGACCTTGGTGAAGCCATACAAGCTGTCACCAATCATCTCTCTGTCCTCTGTGTGCCTAAACAGAAGTTCTAGGAGGATTTCTTCCATAATCTCCCAAGGCCCAGAGGTGAGGCTGACAGGTCGGTAGTTCCCAGGGTCCTCCTTTCTACCTGTTTTAAAAATGGGCACGATGTCTCCATTTCTGCAGTGTCCAGAGACTTCACCTGACAGCCATTACTTTTGCTTTCATTTCTATGAATCAATGCAGCTCCATTATCTGGAGGAAAATACCTGATTTCATTGAATTCTTTTTGTTTTACATTAGAAGTCAGGTCAGGGAAATAAATGAAATAAATCATGTAGGGAATACAATGTGTTCAGCAATGTATTTTGTTACTGCACAGACGTTTTCAGCTACTGAACATCAGATTCCCTTCACTGTGAAATTAAATGGCAAATGTCAGAGAATTTTTGCATTATAGTTATGTAATGGAATGCAGAATTCAAGAGGATTCTTGTTAAAAAATGCCCAAATTTTAGAAAAATTACGCTTGATAAAGATATACTTTAGATGGTAAGAGAAATATCATGCTTGTGAATCCTTTATTTTTGGAGAGTTTTAAGGGCAAGTTAAATGAACATCTGCTAGGCAGATTTATCTACAGTTCTATTGGATATTCTAATACTTCTCTGTTAGATCTGTGTTGGCAAAATAGGACAAATCAATGGGTTTAATTGGGTGCTTGGACCTTCAGGCTGGAAATTAGAGTACTCCTAAACTCCACCAGACAAGGGAGGCACTGAGACAGCCTTCCATAGAGTATTAGAGAAGAGTATGAAAGTAATTGAGTGTTAGATGTTAAAAATATCTGTGAAAAGCATTGTATGTTGTGGAGCCTGTGATGGCAGGGTAACTGTCTCTTTTACTTCCATATTTCTTTCTGGTGAAGAATTTAATTTAACTACTTTTATATATATGTATATATATATCAGTCTAGGAGTTTAAATCATCCTTGGTTATATTTCTGAAAGATGAGTCCAAAATATATTCTGTGGAGTCTGCTGTATTTGTCTGTAATGAACAAGTGACCAAGTAGTGTCACTTCTTATTTCTGAGCACTAAGCTTTGGGAGTAACAGGGTCTGGTAGAATAGCTTTAGCAGTGCAACTGGTATATTTCAGATAGTTCCTGTATTGTAAGAAGTAATACATAAAATGTGTAAATGTAATTTTAAAGTATATTTTAAATTACAATTTATACTTATTTACATTCTGTTTGTATTTTCACTATTAATGATGTCCTTTACCTGTCTCGATATAAACTGCTAGTGATCAGCTACTTTTTCTTAAAGTTGTTAAAACAAGGAAAGCGAGATTAATGCAACCATCATCAAAATACATTATTCATCTAATAAGAGACTCAGGAAGATAGTTCAAAAAGTAACTTAAGCCTTTGAAAATGGGATTTGATGCCAGTGGAAAACTTTTGTACCAAATTATCTAAACTCATTTTAGTAAATAATGCGTTCCTTGAAAATGCGAGTTCGTTGAGCACCAGTTGCAATTTTGATTTAAATTCCATGAGTAGTTTTAACCTGTAAAAAGGTGGTGCACAGGAGTAAGTACTTCTGTGCTGGAGCAGTCAAGCTCAAATGAGAGTTTATGGTTTTGATGGCATCCTCATCTACCAAAAATATCACCAAGGATGCAGAGACTTATATTTAAGATTTCTCCCATTCTCTAGTCCTGTAAAATGCCCTATGCTAGGCCACATAGCAATTTTATGTGGCTTTATTTCTGCCCTTTTCTCTGTTATATTTTATGCAGAATGCTCCAATAGTAGTTGTTCTATATGAAGGTGAATAGGGCAACCTGCAAACAGCAGAAGCAAATATCCTATTGTCTCCTGGCAAAGCTGTTTAATAAATTATGATGCCCCTAGCAGCAGCTTCTTATCTCAAAAGCTTTTTAATCTCAGTGAGAAAAATAGATTAAAAATAGTTTATGAATAATCCAAATTGCTATTACTTCTTTTTAAATAGGTAGCTGAATCAAAAATCAGTGACTTCAGCAGTGTTATTTAAAAGTTCTTTTCCCTTTTCCTTGTTAGATTATATTATAATCTAATACACATGACTTTATTTGGACTTATTTGGATCAAAAAACCTAGCACATGGTTGAGCACAACTGCTTTTTACAATTCAATATAATAATTTTCATGATAGCTATCAATTTCACTATGCTATGTAATTCAGTATTTGCAACCTGATCAGTTATGAAATATCTCAGTATAATAATCTATTGAATCTAAGTATACAATGTCCTTAATACCTGTGCATCGTAGATCTACTAATTTGTTTATTTCGGTTGAAGATTTTCTGTATTGTACTTTATGTGCAGAAATAGACTTATTTTTCAGTATTTCTGAGTTCCCTTTTTTTTTCTAATAAACTAAGTGACCGGGGGAAATATAATAGTTTCTTTTTGCCAATATGCTAAACAGATACTACCATCTTGGATATCTTTCACTGACAGCCTGATTTTCTCTTACATTATTCATGGCTTATTTGGGTGAAATTTTATATCACTTTAGTTCCTTTGTGCATATTCTGTCGGGAGAGTAGTGTAGTATCTGAAATACAGTGACAGGCATACTATTTTTTCCCAATCTCATTCAATTATATAAATAGTTTCTAATTTGATTTAGTTTGTGTATTTGGCAATACCTTACAATGTTTTTATTTTTTCTCACCAGAGGCAAAGGATAGCTTGATGTTTTAAAATATAGTTGTTCAACAACTTCCAGATAATTTTCCAGGAATGTAATTTGTGTCATATTTATGAATGCTTTCACGTTTTTAATTTTTTCAGTAATATTTGGTATGTTTGTTGTTCATTTGTGTTTTATTTCAAATTTCACAGTTATTTTCAATACTTTTATGATGATATTGTCAGTTACTTATATTTCCTGTGAAATATTTGTATCTTCATAAGACAGAATTTGTACTTCTGCTAAATTTTTTCTACTTTATTCTTGCTGCACATCTTACTCTAAGCATTTAAAACACCGATACTAATACATACATGATTGAAAACATGATGACTGTTGTTGAAGCCTAATAGTTCTTTATCCTTAATTTTTTGAGGGTGGTATATTCTTGAGAAAACATTTTTCAGACATGATACAAACCTATTCCCTTCTTTTCTTGTTTTTGTTTTCCTCAACTGAGGTGTAATTTCTTAAGCAGAAGTTTTAGACTTCTTATTTCATGATTTTTCTCTCACCCTAGACTGTGACCCACACATTAGACTGTGACTACAAATATCAGAAAGTTTCTATTTAATTACATTCTCACTGACAAGAAGAAGCAGGCTTTTAGTACCCTGTAGGGCTTTTTATCTCTGTATGTGATTAATAGGTCAGTTCTGAGTTGTCTTAGTACTATTTCAGTGCCTTATAATCCAGCTCTGCTGCAGCTAATTTCATTGAGATGTCAGCAGCTATTATTCTCACTAACATTACTGGTATCAGTCTTAAGGACCCATGTGACTGCTCTTCTCCTCTTTCTCTAGTCCTAATGATATCTTTAACTTTGCAACACATCAGCCACCTGTTTCAGTGTTATTAGACTTCACTTCTGCTGTGTCACGGTTTAGCCTCTTGACCTTGACATTCACAACTTACTAAAAGAAAATCATTTGCAGATTTTCTGAATTACGTTTTTGACAAAGAATGGCCTGTGTTCTCATCACAGTCAGGCAGAAACAAACAAAAATCCACCCAAAGTAATTTAACATCATTTATCAAATTAACTACAGAATAATTTTATGGATCTGCAAATAAGATAAAAGGGTACATTGCTACAAGGAATATAAGAATAATTAAAATCTTTCATTGCAAATGGTCTTTTGCTTTCTAGCAGATCTGAATCAATTTTGACTGAGTATTATACAGAATCCTCATTTGGAGGAGTTGAAAGATAGTGGAAGCAGTAGAAACCAAAAGAAATGCAGGTACTTTTAGGGAAAAACTTGGTTTGGTTATGAAAGAAATCAGATGTGATGCTGCTTCTGCAGAAGTTCTATAAAATCCTGTTAGATTCTAACAACAAGTGGCAAATGTGGGTAATTGGAAAATTGTACCAGTGTTAAAAAATAACTTTGCAGAAGTGCCACAAAAAGAATTGCTGTCTCTAATAGATTTCTGTTGAGAAATTATCTCAAAAAGTATATGACAAATCTGTATAATTATAGGAGCAAAACACACTGTGTACTTTATTTTTTTCTATTAAAAGTATTTTTGACAATTTTAACAACTCGTTTCAAATAGCAGCAATGAAAACTGATGTCAGACTTCTCAAATGGCCAACGTAAGCATCTTTAAAAATTGTGAGGTAATCAGTGATTTTTTTAAATCTCAATTCTGCAGAATCAAGACTTCATACTGAAATTTTTTTAATTAATTTTGGTTTATAATTATAAAATTGTTAAACGTAATGCAGTTTCACTTTGCCTTCCCCTTTATTTTTCTCTAACAATTCAATGTTGTCTGATAAAGTCAATGGTCAGGTCTTTGATATCCAATTCTATATCTTTAAGGTGATAGAAATATGTATTCTCACTGAAAAGGCCAGTCATTTCTTATCCTCAGCTTTGGATACATGTGGTCATCCTTTCCAAACACTGGCACTCCTGAATGCAGAACAACGCACTGAGACAGACTGGAGAAAATTAGAAATAATTACTTTGATTTTCCTGTGTTTTCCTACAGTCTACATTTTATGTTCATTAATACCCCTTTAAGAAAACTTCTAATTTGTCTCTTCCCCGGATGTGTGAGTTGGGGTTTTCTTTTGCTTTTTCATTTCACTGCAATTTCTTTCTTGGGTGAAACCAGAACTAATGAAATCAATGTATTTGAAAGAAAAATCTTCGTTAAAAAGTGGACATTTAAAATAATCCAGATCACTCACCTTCTCCTACCCCACAAAATGCAACTGTGTACTCTTGCTAAATCAAAAATTCTTTTTAACAAATGACAATAAATCGTCACTTGCTGGCACAAGAAATTGATTTTTGGAACCAGTGAAATAATCAATTTCTAATTTTAGAATATATGGACAGAAGTCAAAGAGAGCTGAGCTTGCTAAGTATCTGTCAAAGTCAAGCCCTTTATTAGTGTGTGTGCCCAACTCCAGGTTGCCAGTTTGAAAAATGTGTCTGGATAGCTTGTTATTTCATGTCATATTCCAGAACTATTCTATTTTAGCTGTACCCCAAAATTAGTAAGCTCGTTACAGGCTTTTCAATGTCAAAACAAATTTCTGAGGATAAACATTTTGCCTTTTAGAAATAAGAAACAAAAGATGCTGTGTTAAACAGCTAATTTTATTGTGTTAAACAGCAAGCCGAGTACTGTTAGCATTTCTGCCTGAAAGGGACCCTGCTTCTTTACAGGAGGGGTAGCCTATTGACACAGAGCTGCTGTGTTCTCAGGGATTCGCTAAAGTCTTCCTCTGCTATGCTGCAACAAGGAAAAACCCCAAAAGACCCAGCAGCCCAGCGTTCCACTCAGTCAGCTGTGTGTGGTGGAAGAACCACAGTGTGCTTAGTACTGGTGATAACATCCTCTCTGGAAGGATGGCTGTTGTCGCAGAGCAAACCCTTGTCTGTTTAATAACGTTCTGAATAACTCTGAAATGATGTTTTCACAAGATATTAAATATCCTAAAATTATGTGTTGTTAATAATACCCATTGTAAGTGTAGGGCTGATCTCACTAACATCTCTGATACCATTCTGAGACGGTCGGATTAATCTCTCCCCTGTGAGTCTGTATTTCAGCAGGCTCCTTAAGGTACATTGTCTTCCTGTAATCTTTTCAG
This sequence comes from Apaloderma vittatum, assembly GCF_000703405.1. NCBI lineage: Eukaryota > Metazoa > Chordata > Aves > Trogoniformes > Trogonidae > Apaloderma > Apaloderma vittatum. Next base: position 20,128 of record NW_009715522.1, on the reverse strand, counting down.
AGCCAATTATTAATCTTACAGATTAAATCTTAATAAATCTATTATAAGAGCTGCTTTTTATTGAGCCTGGCCTATGCATCGATCACAAAAATTAAGTATTAAAAAAATATTAAATTTAGACACTGGCCTCTCTTTTCATATAATAATTATTCTTCATAAAGGTATATATCCAATGTCATTCTGTGGCTTAAATGTTTTGAGAAGATCTGCTTTACAAATCTGAGAGTTTTATGTTAATCCAAATATTTGAATTTTCACTAAATTTAATCTAAGAAGATTACTCAAAATCTTGTCATTTTCCATTTTACCTGGATCTCTTTCTAAATGCAGAATTTTTATCCAGACAGTGGATAAGAATTCTCGGAATCTTCCAAGCTTATCTTTTCATTTAAGACACATTTTAAGTAATAAAGAAAAGTGACTTATGGATCAGAATATAGATTGATGGAGTAATCAAATCAAAGACTATAGGTTATCTAGTTTGATGCTGGTGATTTTAAATGGTTAACTGTACATATAGCTAGCATTTTTTTGAGAGACCATAAACTTTTCTTGATTTTCATGCACTGTTTTCATGCACTCCCGCTTAGAAATAAGGAAAGTTAAAATAAAAATTGCATGCAGATAGATCTGGACTAGAATGCCTCACTCTTTTACAGAACTCATCAGAAGCTGAAATTGTTCAGGGAGTGTAGGTAGAAGGATCTGTCTGTATTTTTTTCTTCCTGAGAAAATTGTATAGATCATGTTTCTTCAAGCTGTTTCTTTCCACTGTGAAGTACCTTCCTGCATCACGTTTTTCTTCAACAGCTACAAGATGAGGCTTTTGTGAATAAAAATACATGAATGTAAAATTTAGGGGGCATTGAAATGGCCTATAAATCTCAAAAGTAGCAATATATTCCCAATATGCTAAATGACACAGTTCCATCTATCATGGTTTTCTTTCACTGCTTGTTTCTTGTACCCCGAACTTGGAACGTACAAAGTGTGATTTTTCTAAGGAGTAAAAAAATAACCTCATGCAATACTTGAAAAAGAACTTTTTACTCTTTCATGCTCCATTAAGCATCCTGTTTGTTTGGCAGTCATCAGAACACTAAAGCTGTGTCTAAGTTTATTTTACATTTAGCTTGATATTTACTTCATTATTGAAAAAAAAAAAATCTGATAAAGAGATCTACCAACATCTCAAAACAATATAGCGTACAAATGGAAACAACATGTTTACAAGTATATTTCTGGGGGGAAAAAAAAGAACAAAAACCAAAAACCAGCAAAAACTAAACCTTTGTGTAGCAATAGGTAAATCCATAACAAAGCTTCTTCTCTCATATAGAACCTTTGGAGGAAAAAATGATATGTCTGTAATGTTAACATGGTGTGTTATTTTTGGTACTTCTTTATAGCAGAGAATACTACCAATATGACATTAGCAGATGTGAAGCGCTGAGCCTTATAGGGTAGCTTGCAGGAAGGAGTATGTGTCAGAGGTTAATGAATAAATGGAGAATTTTCAAATACTGAAAGACACAGCTTTGTTCAATTCTGCCTTCTTGGCACCCTGCCTGATATATTTGACACCAGTTCTCTCGAGTTATGATTCTGTTGCACAGGTCACCCTAGATCTAGATTTGGGAAGGACCACAAAATGTTGTAGGCCACCGGAGTGTCTTCTGTGACGGTTATGTGGGAACATTATAGATGAATCGAAAGTTTGAATATCCCCCAAATCTCCCCTGAGCACACAGTGATTTTCTGTGTCTTCTGTCAGTGATGGAGCTAGGAAGATACAAGATAGATTCTAACCTATGTGCAAAAAGTATATTTTAATTCTTATTTAAACTACAGAAATTTGACTTTTTTTTTTTAAAGATAGGATATATACCTTCTTCTATTTACAGAAATGAGAAGTTAGTCTGAGAGGGTGAAAAAAAGCTGAAAAATAGATTTGATTTTATTAGTAAATGGTTGATTTAATAATGTGTTTCCCATGAGAATATCAAAGTGCATTTTTGTAGGGCAATTAGTCACATTCCTTTCTGTTTATCAAATTTACAGAGAGACAGTTGGAAGCAACAAAAGCACTTTCCCTTGTTTCCATTTAAGAAATGTAGTATCTATTCTTTGCTATTACAGTAGAGTGTAAAGGTTATAATCAAGATTAAGATACTTGTTTTCATGGTAGGTGTTGTTAAAATTCACAGTAAGACATAATCTCGGCCTCAACGAGTTTAATGTAAATACAGGGACAGGGGTAGTATGGAAATTAAAAGACAGAGAGAAGTGCACGCAGAAGGGCAAAATGGTGGTGGGGCCTGGAGCTTGACTTCTTTATTTCACAGTAGCTCTCATCTTTTCCAGATAAAATTATTTGAGTTCAAGCTTATTGTATATACTCAAGCTGTGTTGTGTAAGTGCAGGAGTACTACAGGAGTGGATCTAATGATTGAAAACCAAGAGTACCTCTGGCTATAAGCAGATGTCCACAGGAGAAAGCATGGTATGATACTTCTCATGAGCACTCTCCCAGCCTCCAATTATTTTCAGCTCAAATATTTCTTAAGTTTTTGTCCAGTGTCCTCTGGAAGTTATGTAAACTTCTTCATCTAAAACATCCTTTTAGCAGGGAATTCCCCGAGTAAAATAGCCTGTTGTTTGAAGAACACCTCCATTTTTGCTTGGAATGCAGATCTTAGCAGATTGCACTATGTCAAATTATATTTTTGTCTCAGCTGGTTACTCACTGGAATTTAGATTTGTGAAACTTAATAGGTGAATAGTGGGTACTGTTGTTACATATTATCAGTTTCTCACTGAAGCAGGGCTTGCTAATGATCTTGTTTTTTAATAAAGTGTGTCATATGTAAAAAAATAAGTCATCTTGGAGGCTGATAGTAGTTGTCTGTCAGCCTGTAACCTTGGTTTACCCTCTTTGGGATAAAATAATTGAGGAAAGCTGAAAAAAACCTCTTAATTTCTGGAGGTCATGAAACTCTTTGTCTTTTATTTTATCTGTGTTCAGATTTGAACAGAATGGTAGTACCTGATAGCAAATGTTAGTGGTTTGGATTTTTTTTCAGCTATTGTTTTAAATAGTCTTGCAGTAAATTCTTTTCCCAGTTTGTTTTTGGGGTTTTTTTTCTGTTTTGCCATTTACACTAGGGGAAACATTTGTGGTTGGGCTTGTTTCCCTTCAGACCCAGGCATGGATGGGAATAGAGATATAAATTCAAAACCTTTTACGCCCACTTCAGAGGACAGTGTCAGGACCAGCAATTATCCTTTCTTGCTTTCTGGACCTCCATATAGTGGGATGTTATGTTATTAACTTGATTCAGAGCTAAAATATTTATATATCTCTTAAAAAATGTTCAAATACTTTCCTGGCTGTACCAGACCAACTTCTTGCCTTTTAAATCTCAGGCATTCAAGAAGTGTAACAATGGGAGATGTGAAAATAACCAGTTACATTCTCATGAGCTTGTTATGCACATGCAAATTGAGTAGTTGCAGAGAGGCTTTCTAATAGAATCCCCGTTTCCTCCCATTAAAGATTACAGAATGTACTAAGGCATAATTTCACATGCAGCTGTTTGAATAAATTTAGCACCATATAAAATTCATTTTAGTAGCAAAAAGTGAAACTTACAAGCTTGTGTGAAAACAAATGTAATCGTGTTAAAAACAAAAAGGTTTGAAGGATCCAAAAGTCGGGAACTGTTATATTTCCGGTGACTTGCATCATATGGTGACTTTAAAGTTGGTATTCTTATGTGTACCAGTTTCTTATTCCAAATGCACTAAAGCATACTATAGCTCCCACAGAACACCTTATTCTTTTCCTGCCTTGGCAGTTGCTCAGTATTTCTTGTTCAGTAAACAGGCCTGCACTTCTTTCTCTAAATAATTTAGAACCTGCACCAGATTCTAAATGGCCTATTTCTTCATGAGACTGCCTTAGCTCTTCATATTGTAGAATCTGTGTGCTTTGCAAAGACTAAAGGATGTGCTGTAACAGCACTGAAAAAATATCATTAGATCCGTTCTACAGATGGGGATTTGATGTATGAAGAAGTGTCTGCTAATGTAGAGTAAGTAACTCGAAGTATCCAGTGACTAATTATCCAGCATTTCTAGTACTTTAATAGTACAAAATGTAACCCAAATACTGTTCAAATCAGCTTCCTTTGCAGTTGGGAATACTCTGCATTTCTACTAATCAGTCTTCAAAATATAGTGCTAAGTACCCCCAAAACTGAGGGAGGTACCTGTAAAGATCACCTGTGAATGGCTTTAGGTACCTGCTTATAGCATGGGAGATCAGAATCTTATTCTACAAACTACTGTGTTGATAATGAACTAACCTGGGATATATATCCAGCATGAAAAATTTCTGAGTGATGGATAATTTTAGGCAAAATATAAATAGCTGGAAAATAACATATTAAAAGAAGTGTCAAGGAATGTTAACTATCAACAGTGCTGATAGTTTTCTCAAAAGAACAGTAGTTAGATGGTGTCCCTCCCATATATGAATGATTTGCACAAGCAAGTATCATTTTATGCACCTCCTTTTTAAAATGGAATGAAATAATGACCATCAATTTGCTCCTTAAATATACCTTTGTCTCTTAAGAAAACTGTTTTAGTTTTCCAAGGATTTGCTTTCCTGCACTATTACCTGATAAATAGAAACTCGTTTCAGTAATGCTTAATGACGCAGGACCCATCTGGCTTTATATCAGGATGTGCAGCTGGCTATTAATTACTGAAAACTCCTCTGCAGCTCAGACGAAAGCATCCGCCAAAGAACTGATGCAGCAGATTCTTTTTTCTTCTTTCTTCTATAATACCAACCAAAAACCTCTATAGAATTCATACTTAGCAAGTTAATCATGGATACTAAAATTGCCAACAACATGAACACTGATTGCACTAATGGTTTCTATTCTTCTCCTGTATTGATATTTAGTCTTCAAACAATATAGTAGTTTCTCTTTTGAGTTTTCCTTCAAATTTTATGAGAGGAAGTAGGTTTTTGTGTTGTTTTTTTCCCTTAAGTGTTTACATACAATGTAACGATGCATACAAATTTGCACAATCTTGGATTTTGTATTTTCATACATGTCTGATAGAGGTGAGGCTGCTGCAGCTCCATATTGTCAGGTCTGCTTTGCGTGCCACTTGAGCGTGCCATCCCCGCAGGCATACACACGTGTGCTCTGCTGACAGACATATGTGCTTGGTCACGGCCACACGGATCTCCACAGATGGAAGTACTCATTGTTCAGGCAAACACAAACAGCACCACTGCCCATGTCCTGTTCCTCCCTCTACCTGATCAGGATAAAGGTCTGTTAGTGGGACATATATATGTTGTCAGTCCCTCCAGGAGCTGGACTCCCCAGTAGCTATATATCCAGACACCTCAGTAGCTATATATCCAATAGCTGGTCACTGGTTTTCTCACACACATGCATTGAATCCACTCCTGGCCAGGCTTAGAGACACAAGCCACCATAGCTGGCCCTGCTGCCCCCCTCTCAGAAACACAAATGTACAAATGGCCCTCTTGGTCAACCTCCAGCCCCACAGTCTGGAACTCAAGTCCTTCTGGTACCTGCCTCCTCCTGCCTCATGCCCAGCACATGGCTCCCAGGCCACTCAGCCTGCTTGTCACTTGGTCTGCCTTGGTGCTTGTTAGTGACCACATATGGACCTGCTCCCGTTGCTGGCACCATGGGCACAATCACAGGCAGTCTGACCCCAGTTGCTGGCTTCATGGACAAAAAGTAGATCCTCACCTAGGAAGAGAGTTAAAAGGGCAGTTTAATAAGAGGACAGGACAGACCATGGGGATCTGGCACAGAGCACAGACAGACTAGGGAACCAACCAGCTCCTTTTAATCCCTTATCCCTCTTATTTTCCCATGATTGTTCCTCTTCAAAACACCTTGACCTGCACTATTCTCCACTTTTTCTTCCTCTCCTGTGCATCCTGTAAATCCTATGCCATCCCAAGTGCACTTCCCTGGTGTCCCACAGTGTGCTCCATATCCCCTGCCAGTACCTCTCAGTTGGTAAGGTGCTGTGAGCTCTCTTTCATCAACACACCTCTTGGGTGTGGGTAACTTTACTTTTTTTAAAGAAAAAGGATATTCTGAAAAATAAAAACCTTTTATGAAAAAATGCAGCAATAGGTACCTGAAGAATTGCCTTATAACTGTCATGGAAGATTATTAGTAAGAAAATGGCCTTAAAAGCTAGGAAATGGCAAGAGAACTGAAAAATAATTCTTTGGGTTGAGATTTCACTGAATGGTTTCAGTAAGAGTTCTACTGAAGTATTTTGGATGTTTTACAAGCTGTTGTTACTGTGTTATTTTTCACTTCATAAAAAAGGGATAAATGTCTTTGCAGATTTGACAGGACCCCTGAACTGGCATTGACAGAAAGCTTATCAGCATAGATAGGCTCCACAGTCCCACTGCAGACTTGAACATTTTGTAATAATATTTTTGTACACTTCTACAGGTCAGACATCCAAGGAATGCTAGTGGCTAAATGTAGTCTGACTTTACCAATCATTTAGTTGTTGAAATGAGCTGTCCTGAATAAATAACTGAGCCTGGGAATTTGGAAAATGAGGGCACTGTGGCTGGAGTGGAAGGCTTGGCAGAAGTATTTGTGAAGGGGGTGGCATCACAGGCAGGTAACTGGTTCACATAGCAGTATTTATTCTGACCTCAAAGAGGCTGGAATTTTCAGTCCTTCAGAATCTTTTGCAACTTGCCATGCCCTGATATTCTCATTTTTAGAGGAAAACGTACAGCAGGAAAAGTCCCTTGCTTATTCTAACTATTGAGTTTACTGTATTTATTTAATGACAGTAAAATTTTATCAGTCTGTTTATCAGAGCAAATTTTTTTTTCTGCACAAATAACATGAGATTGGGTGTCTCATTTCCTAGAGAAGCTGGGAAGAGTCAGTTAGTGGTAAGACATTGATAAGTCTTCCTAGTCTGAAATATATTGACAAGGCAAAATGGCTGTATGCTTACTTTATAAAGACTATATAGCTACTGTGTTTTCTGTGCTCCTTTTCCTTTTTTCTTTTTTTTCTTTGCAAGTGATGAAAATTTGAACAGTAAAGGAGGTGAGGAAAGAGGGACTTCTCTAATTACATCTATAGTTTGTATCAGCGTCTTCCTTTTATGTAAAGAGCCAACAGGCACAGGGACAACCTCATGCATTTTAATCAAGAGTATTTCAGCTTTGAATAAAATTTAAAAAAAAAATATCCAAAGTTTGTCTATAAAACTGCTAGATTGAAAAAAAAAAACACAACAACCAAAAAAACCTTTGTATTTGCTGTTCGGTTGATGCTTGAGGCTTCTCAGTAGTACAGATGAGATTTGTCATTCCAGGGCAAAGACTGTAATATGTTCCAGCTGGTGAGTTGAGCTGAGTGCCCTAGAAAGATGAACTTGCTTCCCTGGCAATGCAACCAAGGAGTTTGGAGTAGCAAAGTTGCTGCTTTACACTTTCAAGCTTTTTCCTAGAAAAGCTGGAAATAGGTTTCAAAAATAAAAGTTGAGATTCTTGCAGAATTATTTCCTTAGCTGAAGATTTAGAAAAAACATGGACAAGGAAATTCATACAGAACTTTGCAGAAATACTGCAACCTTGTAGAAGAAAATGTGTTGATTATCATTGCACTTTATGCTGTACGAAGCCTCAAGATAACATTAAATATGCACGTCTGCACATCTGCATCTTTTCATTAGAAAACTGGGACTATTGTTGACAAGATACTTTCTGTTGAAATATATTTGTCTATCCACCATTCTAAAATGAAAATTATTTTCTAAAAATAGGTCAGTGATTTTTAAAAGTAAATTATATATCAAAACTCATCACAAGGAAAGGTTTAGGTATCCAACTGGTAAATTAAACACCTGAAGAGTTACTTCAAGTAGGAGAAGAGAGCTTGGTGAATAGAAATAAAAAGACTGAGTGGGAACACACAAATCATTATTAAGATAATTACTTTAACTGTACCTGCAGAACTTCAATATAGCCACACAAATTTTCTAGAGAAGATGGCATTTTTTTTGCATTAAAAATTCAGAAACAGAATTAAAGGTCATAAACCTTGTAAATTATATATAGTGCATTGCATTAATTTTGAAAGGATGTCTCTAAGACAAGAAAAAGATGGAAATAAAAATGCCTACTTTCTAAAGTGACTTTAGTAACAGGGAAAGTATGCTCACTAAATAAATCAGGAAAAGTATACTCATTAAATAAATCCTAAAATTCAGGTATCTGAAGAGAAGCAAGAAGTTACTTCAGATTATAACAAGAATTAATGATGAAGTTGACTTTTTTTTTTAAAAAAAGGTGTTTAAAATAACTCCAGAAAGAATCCATTTTATTTTCATTAAATAAGAAAATCCCCAAAAGCAATCACTTCTGGTTTTAAAATGATCTGAGCAGATGACTTGTTTTGCATGGAAGTCACCTTTACACTGGAACACAGAATAACTGACGTGGAGGTAGTTACCTAATGGCCCAAGAATGTGAAGTTTTGAAATGACAGCTGCAACCAGCCACATAGGAAAAAGCATCTACAGTGCTGTTGCCTGAAAAGGCCCCATTTAGTTTCTCATAGAGTTTATGTAGAAATGTTTTTCCTTACTTGGGAACAACTGACATTTCAAGACAGCCCTGGGGAAAAAAAATCAACTACATGAAAGGAAGTGAGAGTTTTTTACAGTTTGTGAATTGTAAACCCCTGAAGTTCAGTTCTGCTGTTTTTTGCCTTCTGCTTTGACTCAGAAACTTGAAGATCCTTATGCTTTCAATTATAAATATAGTAGAATAGTACATGATTAGTGAAATTCTACAGCAGAATGCCTTAGCAATTTCAAAATATGATTTTATAATAATAAAAAGCATCTTAAATTGTTATTCAAAGGTATGAGGTGAAACTTGAACCTGCTGAGATGAATGGCAGCTTTCTCAGTGACATCCTAATCATGAAGATTTTAAGAAGGAGTTGAGAGAAAATCTTTAGAGATACGAAGATTTGGTAAAAATATTCCATACTTTTAACCCCATGGTAACATGCTGAAATTGGTTGGACATTATTCTACACAGCCCAAGTATATGTAACATGGACAATATAATGGTTCCACCAACAGAGTGCCATATTTTGTGGCAGTCTGTTTACCAGCGCTAGGTATTACAGCTCTTTTTTCAGGCTGAAGAACGAGATACAGGCTGCAGAGCAAATGTGCCTTTCTTGTGCTTTCTGTGCCTTTTGTGATTTTAAGAATCCCGTCATAATCCTTCATTCAAAGCACCAACTAAAGCTGGTCAGGCTTTATACAGCAGGCAGGAGCATTCACTGCAGTAAATAGTGCCAAGTAAAACCAGGATGTATGCAGGATGTATGCTTGGGTTTTCTAGACCTTTTGTAGTCCTAGAATGAGTAACTTGGTGCCAAGGAGGCTTCCTCACATTGTTCTATTATGTCTCACAGACTTCTCTATTTTTAAGTGAATTTATGTTTCTTCTTAAATGAGCTGGAAAAGTACTTTTTTCCTGGAATGGAACTTTTCTCTTTCTCTCTGTTTGTATTTTGCTAGTATAATTCTGAGTTTAAAACACTTTGTTCCTGTTTTCTTGAGTTCTGTATCTTTTGAGAAATTATTAACTTTGTATAAATACAGCGTATTCATCTGATTTAGCCATACATAGTCTATGAGCGTACTGCAGTCCTAAAGAATTGTGTGTGATTTATTCTAGATTTGAAACTGTATCTTTAGGGGGGACAAAAAAAGAGAAAAAAGTAGAAAATAATTGTTACTTCTGGTGCAGGAATTTAGGGAGTAAGCACGTTCCAAATTAAGCACAGTAATTCACCTATTTCAAATGATACTTTCTAGACCTATTACTTTTTAGATTATGCCTGCATGTTATAGCTTCAATAGAAAGTATTTGATCTTTTCTTGAACCAGAGCTGCAAAGGTGAGATGAATATTTTAGATCATTCTTTAGTTCTCTATTTCTGCATTAAAAAAAGGGAACTGAAGATGTTTTTCTCATATGCTTGTTTTCTATGTATTGTTGAATCTGCCACATTTTAAATTTCTTCTCACTGTGTACTACATTTCATTCTCCAGCTTTAATATATAATCATGAAATTTGAAGTGATATCTGCATGATAATAATAGTTGAGAAAATTGACAGATTGTCCTCTTTGGTAAATTTGGGCCTAAATTAAAATATTGCTTGGGCAGTTATTAGACAGTGCTAAAACACAAAAGTCAATTTACATATCAAAAAATATGCAATAAAAGAAAAAAATGAAAGTGGTAAAAGGACAAGTCTTTTCATAGGCAGACTAAAGAAGTTTTGGGCTAAAGATCTGTGACCGTTTTCTCAGAATAATTTATTCTGGTCAGAGTGCTGTGCAAAACTGTTTAAATGCCTAATGCCTATCGATTTTGATACAGAAAGTCATGTACCTAAACTGGAGGGGAGAATCAAAATCTCCAGTGCCTTCCTTGGCAAGCGGTATTTTAATTTTCCATGAGAACAGTCTGAAGAGAGTCCTAAAAAAGATATTAGTTTTCAGAAGCAGTCAAATGGAAATGAAAAATTAATTTGTCTATCTGCTTCTCTTTTTTTCTTCCCCTCTACCTCATGACTGCTGAATGTAAACCAAGCCTATTTATGCTCAATAAGTTAGCTAATCTGTTCTAATGATAAATGTTGCACAAGTTCTTAGATAAATCTTTATGCCACCCTCTGTGCACATGTAAACTATTACTTGACTTCTGGTATGTTATGCCTACTCCGTACCATGCGGACCAATAATATCTTACTATCTTGAAGTGTTTTCCTAGCTGTATTAATTCATCAGGGCCTGCCTATAGCAACATAGAAGCATAGAACCACAGAATGTGTTGGGCTGGAAGGCACCTTTAAAGGTCACCTAGTCCAACCCCCCTGCAGTGAGCAGGGACATCTTTAAGTGGATCAGGTTGCTCAGAGCCCCATCAAGCCTGACCTTGAATGTCTCCAGGGATGGGGCCTCCACCCACTCTCTGGGCCACCTGTGCCACTGTTTTCTTTAGAGTCTGAAGACTTTGAGGTAGGGATCAAGTTTGTTGCTGTTCTGTTTAGCAGCTAGCAGGGTAGACTTTTTTATCTCTAAATTGTGCAGTAATACAGAAAAATAGTGATGGTAACAGTGGGAGGCCATTTGGGATGCTAAGTGTTGACAGCATCCTTAAATCTAAAAAACCCATCTGTTTCCCATTCCATAACTTCCGATTATCTACACCATTTATGCTATTTGTCATCCAATTTACAGATGTTTCTTTAAGATTTTAATATATCCATATATTAGTCATAAATTAACTTTTATGTTGCTTGCCTGCAAAATAAATTAGAAAATTGAATGGAATGGGCATTATTATTTCTACAAGACTGATAGCGATGAAAGTGTCAAAAGAGGTCATTATATCACACTTAGATGCAGGATCTCATATACCTAGACAACTTTATGAAGATTTTTATGTAACCTAGCTGACCCGTCATGTGTAACACCCATTGAAAAGGATAATCTATTCCAGTTTTTGGCCATCATTATCTTTACAGGGATATATAGGCCAAGTTCCTCCGTCTGCAGGTTAAGCAAGCTTCTTGTCTAAGCTCAGAGGGCATGTTAACTACTTTTATTTTTGTCCATGATATCCACATCTGCCAAATATTGAACCTAGCCCAGCTATCTATATCTCATTTCTGTGTATGTGACATAAAACCTTATCTGAAGTTTTGCTAAACTCAAGGTGGATGAAACCTATGGCTTCCATTTTCCAGCTGTATCTGACTGCTTGCTTTGTCGAAGAAATTTATAGTGGTCTGGCAGGACTTTAAGCTATTTGGATGGTTTTTATCAGCTTATCCTCTAGATTCTTACAAACTGATAGCAATTTGCTTTTAGTAAAGCCAGTTGGACTGGCTCCTTTTCCTTTTTCCATATCAGCATTACATGCCCTCTAGAGTGCCCTGTGTTATTACCACTATTCTGCAGTTAATGAAAAAAAATCACTTATTTTTAAAATATTTCAACTGGTTTAAAATACACACCAGGGTCAATTTCGTTTTGTCCTGTTGATTCTTTACCAAATACTTCCAGTATCATTATTCAGACATTTATTTTAATGGCTTGATACCTAATAGTTTGACAGTGCTTCTATTATATTAAAGGGGAAAATAGAATAGCTTGTCATTACTTAAAGAAATGTCCAATGGTGCTTTAAAGATTTTAAAAAGATTTTGAAGCAGTTATTAGAACTGAGAAAGTTATTAAAAATTATTTTTGCAACAACCTTGAATTATATTTCGTGTGTTGACTAAACATTAAAAGAAAAATTTATTTTTTTTCTGCTTATAATTTGGCTCATAACATCTTAAAAGTATTCAGTAATTTCTAGCTATAAAACTTTCAGTGTCAGTAAGGGAAAGATTGATACAGACATTTTATGTAATATATGTACCTGGGGAGCTGCAAATTTTACGAGCAAAATTTTGCCTATATTTCTGATACAATATTCCCCAAACTAGATTTCTCTATTCTTTCTACGTTCTCTAGGGAAACAAGAAGGCTCACTAAATACTAGTTTTATATGCTTATGTGAATGTGTTCTTTGGCTTGTAGATCATCATGTGAACAGTATATTGTATATTCTCCTCAGTGTTAACTTAGTAGGTCTTTGTGTAGTCCTTTTGTGAGAAAGATCAGCCAAAAAAGCATTATTTTTTCATTTGGCTAGAAAATGTTTTTAACATTGTAGAACTATGAAGTCTTTTTAATTATTCAGACAGAATTTTTTACTTTTTCATTGTTAACTGAAATAGAATTTTTAAATCTGACTAATAATCTCTTAAACTTCTTGTGATCCTTATACATATAAGATCAATCCGTTTATGGATGATTCAGATCTTCAACACAGAAGATAAATATTCTCAAACTATGGGGAAAAATTAAATAAAATTGGTTCATACTTTGTGATGTAGATTTACTCTGAATTGTGATCAACCTAATCCATTTTTCAACACTAATTTGTAAAGATTCATCTGTCAGGTTGAATATATGTTGTGTTTTACTCTGAACATTTTTTCTCTGATGTAGCTTCAGGTCTGCATTAAAGATAAATAACCTTGTATATTTTAAACAACATAGACAAAACAATAAAACAATGTGGGCCAACTTTGGCCTTCATCTCAAAGTCATGCTGCTCTGAAAGAAGATAGCAGTCATGTAGCTCAGGCATTTTTTGACGGCGCTGCTTAGTGCCAGTTTCCCACTGGAACCTGTCACCCCTGCAGCATCCTTCAGCACGTGGATCCTCACCCTCCCCAGGAATCCTGTGTGCCTGGGGTAGCGGGCTTAAGCATACGGTAGTGTCTGGCAGGCTCAAGAATGTCGTAGTGGTGATCTAGAGAGGTCAACTAGCTTCTGAATATGTGCTGTTACCTTTCTGCCACATTTAATCACTTTTATTAGAAGTACTCTTTCATCCTGGGGTAAGTAGACGAAAATATGTTTTAGGTTTCTTCACTGAAAGTGAAGAAGGCTTTTCAAAATGGAAAAATATATTCATGGGCAAACATGAAAAAAAGTTATTGTAACTTTGAACACAGCAAATCTTAGGAGACTGAGACAAACTGTCAGAAGAAAATCTAGGGAAACCTGAAACCAGCTCATATTGACCATGTCTGTAGAATCACATTATAAAGTGATGTTTAAACTTACCTTAGATCACGAAGTAATCAGTGTGCCTAAGCACACTCTTACTGCTGTATATCATAGACCAGAATCATAGAATGTGTTGGGTTGGAAGGGACCTTTTACGGTCATGTAGTCCAACCCCTGCAGTAAGCAGGGACATCTTTAGGTAGATCAGGTTAGTGTGAACCATTTACCAAAGCTTAAGATGCATATTGAAGCCACTGTGTTCATTAGAATCTTAGAGCAAAGTTAACTGAGGACTCTGGGTGTGACGAATTAAAAAAATAGGTTTATGTAAGCCTGATTGTAATCACTCTTCAGTATCTGTTATGACAGAACTGAAAAGGCCCAAAGAATATAAAATTATTTAATTTCCCACCCTCAACTTAGATGGAGGCCTTCAAGGTCAGGCTTGATGGGGCTCTGAGCAACCTGATCAGGGGGGTTGGACTAGATGACCTTTAAAGGTCCCTTCCAGCCCAACACCTTCTATGATTCTAGGAATTTACCAGTCTATATTGTTCCCTTTAATGAATTACCTAATGAATTAATATGTTTTTCTATCTTAGTTCCCACATTTAAGATCCCAAAGACAGTGGCACCATTCAACTAAATGGAATATTGCTGATGAAAAATACCCCAAAACTTAAAAGCAAAGATGATTAGTTGAAGAACTTATCTCAGGTGCTCTTGTAAACATATTTACATGTTGGGTTTTTATCCTGCTTCTCCAGGATTTTTTCACCCCTATGTAAGGGAGGGAATAGAATTCATCCAGTCATCTAATAACTTTGGCTCTGCAAGCACTAACACCTTTCTTTACCAACTTGTAATTTTGGAAAACCTTGATCTTCAGTACAGGAATAAAGCATCTGAATTTCAATATCTCTTTGGGATTATTCATTCCTGTTGTTATTCTGATGTGAAAAACTTGAATTGATAAATTATTTGTTGCTTCAATTTTATTTTATTGCTTAAATAGCTATTAAAAAAAGTCTTAAGGCAGTTGAGCTAATCAATCAATCAATAAATCAATCAATTTTCCATTACTGATTCCCTTGTCTAGCTGGCCAGTTACTTTCTGTCTTTTCCCCCTTTAAATTGTAGGGGGTTTGATACAGTAGCTGTCTCCCATATATACATAGTATTAAATACAGTAACTCACTGGAGCCTGGAATACAAATCTTAATTTAGAAAATTAATTCAGTTGATTCACTATGTTGGCCTTTTCAGTCTTTTTGCAACATGTAATGAATTCATTAGCCATTTTTAATTATTTCTTTTACTGTTTGAAAGCAAATTTATTCTTATTCCTAATAATGAATTTATTGTTTTGAAACTGGGATAGTATGGTAGGAAGGAAGATAGGAGGTTACTAACGACATCAAGTCTCTAAATCAAACTTGTGTGCCAGAGTTAGGCAGGGAACTGTGTCCTTTACTCCCTCCCACTCAAGTGTTCTGCAGGTCAGCTTAAGCACGGGCACTATCTACATTTTATTCATTTTATCAACAGTTTTTTAGTATGCATTCTCCAGGAGGAAATACATGTGTTTTGCAAATTAGGCCTGTAGTTCATGTCACGTCCCTTTTTGGCTCTGTAGACTCTGTTTTAAAAGTGATAGCTTATCTCTCAGTGACAGAACTGTTCTCTGCAGTTCAATACAGTTATAATTTCCTGATGTATAAACTATGCATATGTATGACCTAGTATGATACCTGCCATCCTGGCTGAGTCACTGGAGGTTTAGGCAGGAGAAACCTCCAACAATGACTCTTAAGCCTTATGGCCTCAACTGCAAAGTCATAGTTTTATAGTTGGGATTTGTGCAGAAATCCTATACAATCTCTGAAGTCGGGAAAACCATAATCACTACCAGTATGGGTCCATTTACTGCCTCTAGTTACTAGTTTAATGTAATTTTCAGTTATTAAAGAACTGCAGAGGATGCAATCTGTCTTTTACTTGCCTTGTCCCAGAGAAACAACAAAAAGGGCCACTACATGCATACAAATGCAAGAAAATGATGAAAGATCTTCAGGAAACATAGTTTCATAGTTTTAATTAGTCTCTGTGATTCACTGCTGTGGGAGATTATTATAGAGTCAGATGCAGTAGTGAATTTCAAATGAGTCCAGATATTTTTAGAAACCAGCGGTAACATTTTACTGCTGAGCATACCAGGAGAGGCATAGCCAGATCAGCTTCCAAATGCCCGATGATTTGCTGCACAGTCCATGCGAGGACTTCCGTCACCCACATACATAAAGAAGTTCACAGAATAGTCTTTTCAGAAACACCTGGGACTTTCTAGCCTGTCCTGAAAGAAAAATGTCTAGTGGGCGTGCTTTTATTATAACAGCTATTGAGGCTAGGAAATGCCACTTTCAGGATGAAAAGGACTAGTAAATAGATTCTGCATGGCATTGCTCTCTTACACACGTGTTCACGATGTCTTCTGTTTTTTTGCTGTTCATAGACTTATCTCAAGATGCTTACCAATGTTGTACATTTTACCAGTTTCCCTGAAATGTGTAAATATTTTTTTTTCCTAGTTGAAGTGGGGAACAAGTGATAATAGCATTTCATTGTTTCAGACTTCATTTTGCTTTGGCTCCCAAGTCAAACAGTTCTAGGGCCTTTTGTTACTACTGGTTTTAGAATTTCTTTTATCTTCATGTCCTTGTTTTGGATATTTTTCTCTCTGTATAGAATTATGTGCAGTATACATTATTTAAAAAAGTAAGAAACCAGTCAATACTGATGTCATCAGTGAATACTTGCTAATTTCAGAAAGTATGTTGGTAACATTCTGAGCATATTACTTCTTTTTTTTTTTTGTATTTAGAAATCTTGGGTTTCTGTATTTTTGTCTCCAGAGAAGTTCATATCTTAAGTTTTACTTAGGATACTATGATGCATACAATTTCTTAATAGCCCTATATTGCTTTTAGCTTGGTAAGGACAATGATAGTGCAGTGAGCTAGAGAGCTGTGGCCATCTTAATCTGAAAATGAATTTTCCACTCTCACTTATGATTTGCAAAGAATATTTGCTTTTACTAGACAGACTATGAGATGTGATAACATTTCACATTTATTTACCTAAATGTTTGTGCCAATAGACATTCAATTGGTCTTTTCTTTTTTTTTTTTTATCTAACCCCAGAGCTGAGGCCAATAACTAAGACATTAATCATGACCAAAAAAAAAAGATTGACAAAAAAGCTACTAGAGTCCTGAAAAGAAATGTTCAAACTATCAGTTTTAAAAGTGCAAAATCATTGTGAAAACTACCAAAATCTAGTGTAGCTAACTGAGATATAAATGATGTATTAAGCATGTTGGGAAAGTGAAGGTACTTGTTCTTCAAATAATTTTTTGTTCTTGTTATAAGAAAGGAGTATTTATTGATACATTCAGAGCTTGTTTGTCTGAAACTTTTTTAGAAGGTTGGTGAAACTGCTTCTCTTGTTTGTCATTGACTTTCCTTTCACCTCATGGTGCACAATTGTAAGTAGGAACTCTGAGTTTTTATGCTATGCTCTATCTAGTAGATTCTTACCCATAAAATAATGTTCTATATTTAGCATCATATTTTGAGTTACCGTGAGTGATTTCTTTCTTGTCTGTCTCTCAAATATGCTTATAAAATGTTTGCTGACTTTTGTTTCATGTCACCTTTCCGATCTCATCCGTCCCTGCATTCCTTTCTCCTGCAGCGGGTTATGATGCATTTCTCACTTTGGTGCGATGTTAGGTCGCACAGCTTATCTTAGAGCTCCCCCTGCTGTAGAATGCCCCTACGATTTTTTTTCTTGGTTGTTTACAGCAAATAGAGCCTTGTCATAAAGCTTTTTCTTTGAAATTTAACATCTGTGATACAGATATCAAGGCATTTGTTCCTAGACATATAGCAAATAACGGGTAGGAATGGTTGGCTAAAGGATGTAGGTTGGACTTTTGTGCTTACAGTCAATGCAAATTTAAAGGGAAAATTATGGTCTCAGGAAGTTTTTAGTAGGTTGAATTAACTAAAATGTCTATTTTATGTTTTAAATTAACATATTGATGTTAAGTACTTACATTTTAAAACAAAAAGTGATTAAAAGAAGTGATACCAGCACAGTTTTTCATTGGCTGACTGCAAGCCTGAGTAATTTCATAATAACATGGATCCCTGTTTAATATTGTTAGGATACATAGACTGATCTGTACTTTAAACTAGTGGAAGGAGAGCTTCCATTTGAGAAGTAAATTTTGGTATATGTAAATACCCTTGGCACCTAACCTAAGGATTTGGTAACAGATCTGAAAAAAAAACAGAAGAGAAAGAAAACAATACTTTAGTTCTGAAAATTTGTATGTTAGACAATTTAAATTATTTTCTGCTTCAAAATCATGCTAAGTATTCTCTTTCCATGATAATTTTTCTGTAAATGTTGATATTTGAGTTGATGCTATGCACACCTACATAATGCATTTTTAAGAGGCAATCAAGAAGGAAAGAAATGTAATTTCCTGCTCCTCTTTCAGGAGTCTCATGCTAATGTTGCTTGAACATATTCCAGGAAAAACGTTGATGGCAAAATCAATTCTTTATTAGGTTAGTGGACATTTTCTAGTATTATTACAATAACAGATACTGCTAAATGCCCTGATGATGTCTCTTCCCTTCACAATTTGCCAAAATTTTCTAAAAACATCTCTAGCGTGTTTTCATCCCACCAGACTAAGAAATCTTGACTCTGTCAAGGAAAGAGCTAAGATGAAGAGGTTTATCTCTGCAGGGGGTGGAAGGAAGGACAGAAAATAAAAGAAGAATTGATGTATTTGTTTACTTTATATTCTTGGTAATGCACAGAGTTGAAAGGCTGCAACTGTGATCCCGATTGTTTCAGAAAGTTTTGCTGCCTTAAATCCCACAGAGTTTCTTAAGTTTAACTGATGTAGCAGAGCAAAGATTTTGCAAGAACCTCTTCTGAGAAAGAAGGAAAGAGGATTAAACTTCAAAATAACCCACATTCAACTTTAATTTGCTAAATAATAATTTGTCCTTCATTAGGTCTTACCTGAGAATTCACTGTACTTTCCTATATTTTCAGGACTATGTAATGTCAGCAACAGGGAGACACCAGTGCTTTGAAATGTGGGAATGTCTTGAGATAAGGGGAAGTTACAGGTTATCATTGACCCTAAAACATATTGACACAGGGAAAATGTATGCAAAAATATTTCACCTTTCAGATGCCATGAGAACCCTCAGCAATTTTTATTAAAAAGCTTATTTTCGGAGCTTGTTTGTGCATCATGAATTTTGAGTATGGACAACTACATTTAAATTTTTTTAAATGCAGTTGTTTTTTGCTTGAAACAACTGCATGTGAATTGTGACGAAAACGGAGGATGTGACTAACAAAGTCTAAAAATTAGAAACTCATCATTGTAGAAAACTGATAAAATGACAGGATGCATGTAGGACTCTAAACCCAAGAGAATTAAGTGTTTTTCAAGATCATTAGACAAATCCTCTTAGCAATCCACTTTATAGAATATGAGATGAAAGCTCTCAGCCAACCAACCTTAAGAAAATGTAGTGGTTTGACCCTGGCTGGTAGTCAGGTGTCCACCACAGCCCTTCTGTCACCCTCTCTGATCAGCTAGATGGGGGAGAATATACAATGAAGAGCTCATGGTCTGAGATAAGGACAGGGAGATCACCTGCAGACTCGATTTTGGGAAAATTTGTTAAATTTATTAAGAAACAAATCAAAGAAGAGTAATAACAAATAAAAACAGATCTTAAAAATAACACCTTCTCCCCACCCTTCTCTTCTTTTGCTTAACATCAATCCCAATTTATCCAGCTCCTCGTGCCGAGTAGCGCAGGGGTACAGGGAATGCGGTTTGCAGTCCGTTCATCTGATGTTGTCTCCACCACTTCTGCTTCCTGTGGGAGAGGACTCCTCGCTCTTGCCCTGGGCCACTGTGAGATCGCTCTTATGGGAGATGACCTTCCCAAATTTTCTTCAATGTGAGTCCTCTCATGAGAGACAGTTCTTAACAAACTGTCCTAACGTGAGTCTGTCTCACTGGGGTGCAGTCCTTCAAGGGAAACTGCTCCAGTGCGAGTCCCTTGCAGCATCACACAACTCCTGTGAGCCTTGGGGCTGGAGGAGCTGGGCTGCTGTTGAAGAGAAAGGATGAGAGGGCTGGGACTGGAGGATGACAGGGAGGGGACATTTGGGTGAGGAGGTGTCAGCAGGGGAACAAAGACACCCCAGAATCTTCTGGATGTTTATTAACTTTCCAGGAAGA
>NW_009715521.1:77519-77739 GCF_000703405.1 Apaloderma vittatum | reverse complement strand
AATAATAATAATAATAATAATAATAGTATTTTTTAAAGTCCCAATATAATGATGAAAAAGCATTTTTTTCTCTGAGAACTCACTGTCATATGACAGTACATATTTCAAACAGGGAAAATAGACCATAGAAACTTAAGTAGCTACTGTGCTCCGTTCTGCGTTTTGCTGCCTGGTACCAAACTTCCATTCGAACGAAGATACTTTTCATGTGCGGACTGCA
>NW_009715521.1:0-77488 GCF_000703405.1 Apaloderma vittatum | reverse complement strand
GGAATGCCCCAAATGTGTGCTGTTGAAACATTTAAACAATCTTAAAAACAAAGTGCTGAAGATGTAAGGATTTTTCTTTTTCTTTTTCCTTTCCCCTCCCCGCCAGATGCATTCATTCTTGTGTTTGGAAATTTGATAACTGCTGTTTGTGATACTTCAGTTAGGTGAGGAGGTCTTGTAATCTTCACTTCTGCCTCCTGTCTGTTCAGAACCCCTAAAGAAATTCTGTGAGTCCATGTTAGGCTTGAATGGTTTGTGAGAGCTGGAGTCATTAAAGTCTATGGCAGAGTTTTGGTTTTTGTGGGTTGGGGTTTTTCTTGTTGTTGTTTTAAAGAAACTTCAGAAAAACAGTACCAAGTAAATACATCTTCCTCAGGATGATATGACAACTGTTGACAATTACCCTTTTTCTGACTTGTACTGACGTGTTGTGACACTAACTGAAGTTTGTCAGAGCAAAAAATGAAAACGATTCATTTCAGTTTTGGTAAAGTCAAATGCTGTGAATAACTAAGCAGAGCAACAAGAAGCATCACAACTTCTATTACCAAAACAAGTAATTACTGAAAACTAGTATCAGGTTTATTATTGTTACTGAGACTGACTGACTTCCCTAAGTAAATCCAAAACTGGAGAATTCCTGAGAAACTGAGAATTCCTGCCTGGGATTTTTTCTTCTTTCAGAAATTTTGCAGAACTGTTTTGAAGTGGTATAAACCTTGAGGGCAGAAGTGATTTCTCTGTCGTCAACCTTTTAAAAGGATTAAGTTAGGGTAGTGGAAGGTGGGAGTACAGAGCCTACTCTGATTTAGGAATTTTTATGTAGCTTCCTAGAAACTCTTCAGCCTCTCAGATGTGATGAAGTATTCTGTGCCCAAGGAATTTCATTCTGTGCATGGTGTCCTTACTCTGGGTCCCAGTACATTAAGATGCCTTAATATGAAGCCTCGGAGCGAGTCCAGTACATATTGAGCCTCGAACAGGATCACAGTTTTGAAAGGTTTATAAAGAAATAATGGGGATGCCTCCTCCTTGGAGGTGTTCAAGGCCAGGTTGGGCAGAGCCTTGAGTAGCCTGATCTAGTTGAGAGCCGTCCCTGCCCATGACAGAGAGGTTGGATTAGATGATCTCTAAGGTCCCTTCCAGCCTAGGCCATTCAATGATTCTGTGAAACTAATTCCTGATTTAAAGTTAAGGCCTATACACTTAAAATGGGAAATTCTGTGCGTTTTTTACTCTGTGTAAGAGGCTGACCTTAGGTATGTTTTTAAGCATTTAAGCATGACCTGTATGTTTTTAAGCATTAGTTACTGTTGGTAATTATGGCCTTTGCCTTTAGGGCCAAGAATAGATTGGAAGTTTCCTGATAGGGTAGGCTTAGGATGGGTGTGTTTGTGCCCTCTTCAGGGAGAAATTATCTATCTATTTACAAGTTCCACTTGTAGTTCAGTGCTACCTGTCAATGCTACTGATTTTATGCAAGCAAATTTTGGGGTTGTTGTCTCTTACTCTAATTTTGCAAGATTTTAAGAAAAAAAAAAAAAGTAGAAGAAATTATGTTTGCTGATACCAGTGGTACATAATCAGTGTGCCAAGGGAATGCAAAGTTATAAAATGAAATGCTTGAGAATTTTTAGGCATGAGAACTGAGGTTGGTTGTGCAAATATAATCCGTGTGGCCAGGGGGTATGAATTTTGATGATTCTGGTAAAGAGACAGAGCCAGATCAGATTGCCTGGGTTCGGCGCTCAGACCTTCTATACCAGGAAATGCCTATTTTCTTTTGTTTCAGCCCCTTGCCTCATTTGCTGCTGGAGAGGAGGACTGCACCTTCTGATCATGCACAGGTGGTGCTGTGTAGTGGCAGACTGCATCATACTAAATGTTAGAATGATAGAAATACTAATATTTAAAAATAAAGCGATGTTCTAAGAAATTTGTTAGGGCCTTGTTTATTTGTTTCCTCAGTCTGGTTTTAGTCTTTAATCTTCAGATTTCAACTATGGATGTATTTCAGATGTTGGTAATGTAGCTGTAATTCTATGCAGACTTGTAGCATGCTGTTTCTTATATTCTTCCTGCTAGCATGATTTTCTTAATCCGTATCTGAAATATGGGGGTTCAGTGTTGAGGTTTTTTCCCCTTGGTTTGGAAGCTCTCTTAACTGTAGTATGAGAAGTTATCTGAGGGAATAATACTTCGTGTGTGTGTGTGTTGGATTTGGCTTTTATGTGGTTCTTTGAATGACATCTGTTATGAGAAGTCATGCCACTCCGGGATGCGTGTGTGTAGCGTGCTGGTCACAGCGCGCCAGTGAGGCTGTTGACATGTATGGGCATATTTGCTGCAGAGGCACCTAACATATGGATTCCCATTGAGCCTGGATTTCTGTGGTGTCACTCATGTACCCTGTGGGAATAGAGTCATACTTCAGGCATGTAAGTGCAAAGTACTTGCAGCTCTCACTGCAACAAAAATGCCAGTTGTTTGCCACTTCTTAATCAGTAAATATATTTTTCTAATTAGATCTTTTTTCCCTACCCACTTTTTGCCCTCATCAAATGGTGGGCAAAGTGTATCATTCTTAAATTTTTTTTACTGTGTTCTGCTCATAGTACCTGAAGAAGTTAGAGTGTCCAAAATCAGGCCATTATTACATGGCTGTCTTTATGCATTAAGGCCCATAAATGTCTTGACCAAACATTGCTTCATCATCTACTTCTTTCAGCCTCCAGAAAACTTTTTAATGGATGTGTAACCACTGCTGAAATGGTCCTATGATGTTCTCTAGCACAGTACTTTCATGCTTTCTGTATTTGCACTAAACGGGTCTAGCTTAAAATATCTTTTATTGTCTTAGCTGTATTCAGCTTGACACATCCTCTACAAGAGCCCCCATATGCACCTTAAAATGTACGTGCTCTGTTACTATGGTGATGGAAAAGAATCGTGCATGTTAACAATCCCACGTTAGGTAATGAAGGATTTGCAGAAATCAGTTAAGCATTTGCCTGGAGCACTGAAAATTGAGTCCCTGACCATACCTCCACCCCAGTCTCTTGGCTACAGGGAGGCTGAGGGAATCTTGTTACGGGACTAGACACTTCTCGCTTTTCAGGTTGCTTTGGGGGGTGAAGAGGACTTTTTGGAAATGGTTTCAGAAGAAAGTGAAGTAGTGTTGTCTTATCATGTGCTTTTAAGTGTCTTTCATCATATACTTAGGGTGCTCTCCACCATGTAAAGGAGATGCTTGTGCAAGCGTGTTGTATGTTGGGTACAAAACCGGTTGTTTTTTTCTCTGAGCTTCCTGGCTTCACAGTGCAGGAATTCACTACCTGTCCTTTCTCTGTCATGGCTGCCTGCAAAGGGCCACTGTGTCCACTTTCATTTCCCTGAAGCAAGGTAGAAACCATGAGCTTTTCTTCATCTGTTAGTTGAATTCTGGATGAAGGACAGGTCTATTCAGGGAAACTATTCCAGAGCAAGGCATGAATTTAGAGTGCTATAGTTTAATATAGTGTAATTTCCCATGGGGCCTTTTATTCTTCTTCTGGATTAAGTTGTGGTTACTAGGAGAAAACTGATAAGCTTAGCAGTCAGAAGAGCTTTTCTTTTAAGGTTCTGCCCTCTCCTCCTCTGCTGTACCTTTTTTAAAATGTAGTTTTCTTGCACTAGTTATTTTATTTGTTTGGGGGTTTTGTGTTTTGGTTTGGTTTGGTGTTTTTTTTTTTTACTGCCGAAAGTGGCATATCTTTCTGTGTTTTGGAGTGTGTTGACTTCCAGAGAGACAGGTCCTTATAGGTTTTGTTTTGTTTTTAGCGTTTTAGGAAGTATTTTTTTTTTTCCGAGCATTTCTCTGTGTTAGTGTTCTGGTACAGCTTATCCTGAAAAGCTTCCCCAGAAAATATTGCACTGGTTAGTGTCTTTTTGAGACATTTTGACTGGCCCACTGAGCACCCTTATGGGTCTTAATACCAACATTTTACCCTTGAGCAGTGCTAGCAAGAAGCCTGCTTTTTTTCACTCTGGGACAACAAAAACATAACCCAAATAAAAACATGTGTTTCCTTTGCTGTAGGAAGACTGAATGCTTCCCACAGGCTACGAGTTCATCCTCCATTCGGCAGCAAAAGGAAAAGATATTAGGGAAATGTTGAAAATCAGCATTGAGTGACTTCACTATAGAAAATTCAACTTCTTTGACATTTGTGAACAAATCTTCTTGAGGCAGAGCTACAGTTATATATGTAGCTACTTTTCTGAAGAAAATTGAAATGAGGGTAGTTAGATTTGTGGAAAAACTGCAAATAAGTTTACCAAATACGTTATTTCAGTTGTTTGTTTAGGCCTGAGAAGCTACTGGGATGTATAAGATTGGCTTTTCTATTTTCTGGCAAATCGGTGCTGCATGAGCTTGATCCCTGCAACTGAAGCTCAATGGATGAAGTAAAAGCTCTACATAAGCTTTAAAGTCCTCATGCTCCTTCCAGCTGGACGGTGCAAGCAATGAGCTTTGATCAATGTATCATCCCAAGGAAGTCACGATGATCCAAATCTCTGCCATGTGCTTCAGGAAGAGATTTCAGTAGAGAAGTTGCAAGAGATATCCTAATTAACTTTCACATGTCAAGGGAAGCAACTAGTGTTCTTTTTCAAGGGCAGGAGTAATTTTGGCCAGTTTTTCTGAGCTTGCTTCACAGTTTGTTTCCAGGGCAATTAGAATGAGAAAGTGTAGAAACCATAGTATCCTGCCAGTAGAAAGGACCTGCTTTCTACATTTTTTTTATTTCTTGTCTGCCTGAGGTATTTTACAGTGGAGAAAGCATAACTGTCACTTCCCAGTTACAGCATTAATATCTATCATCTAGGGTGTATTTGGAGAAAGGGGATATTTTGCAGTTTTGGTACTCCTCAGCTGAGACAAATATTCCCTTATTTTGTCTATGTAATAAAATGGTTTATTTGATTCCTGAGAAATGCAGTCTTAACAGTTAAAGTGAAAGATGCTGTTCAAGCTTTTATCGTTAACCAAGAAAATCAGTTTGACTGTATCACATTTTCAGTGGGATGCAACTTCTGTTGTCTTTATTTACACTAGAATATAGTGTTCTCCAAAGGACTATTTTTTGCTTTCCTCTGCAGCGAGTTCTTATTATAGCTCAACAAATAATTTTGTCAGGAATTGTTTCTGTTTGACTTTGAGATATGCCCTTTAGCAATAACAGTGCTGGTTGAAAAGTAGGAAGTTCTCTTGGTCTAGCAGCTTCCTTCATGCGTTATTCTAGTAGATCACGAGAAGCTCAGATTGATGCTTCTCAAGGTTTAAATATCCAGGCAGTATTTGTCTGACTTTAACTTCCATAGAAAGCATGATCAGAAATTGCTCTAATATCTGATAGTAGAAGTAGGGAGGATTATGTGTTCCTTTTGTCTATTTTTTTTGAGATTTGTTTTTTCCCTGATGGTAAAACTTATCTTCATTCGCCTTCATTCTCTTGAGCTCCATTACATACCATTTCCTTCCTAAAGGTTCGAACATGTTTTGTATGTGGTTTATTCATCTCAGTACATAGCCTTGCAGCAGCAGTTGCCCAGTCTGGTGGTTGAGGCTGATACCAAGTGAGGTTCCAAGATCCACAGGAATTAAGTTGAATTCAGTATTAATGATACTGTTTGGGATTGCAAGAAATGATCTGTCTATACTCTGAAGGTCTGGAAGTTAATAGTAGTCACAAGCAAATCTTAGTAATTCTTCGGGTGTTTTTAAGAGATGTAAAGCTGAACTTCTTTTTAAATGCCCACTCCCTGAAGCAGTATGAAGTTTTGTAGTGATATAACTGATATATGTTATGGATGGATTTGTTTTAATTGTTTGTGATAGACTATTTACATAATTTGAAATATTTATCCCTTCAGAATGGGTTTGGAGTTGGTTAATTGGTTTCTGGGTTGTTTTTTTTTCCAGATCCTTTTGGTCAACCTGTGAAGTATTTCAGAATAAGCTGAAGTTGCATAAGTACACAAGCCCTTTGAAATAGAAATGAAAATAATTCCGTTAATGTGCTGCGTTTTATGAACACTGACAAATCCAGTTTCACTAAACAAATAGCACCGGTGCTGTCATTTTGAGACACAAAATAACTTTGTCTCTCTGTAGTTAACAGCCACCTCTTATAGCACTAAAGCAAATTTACAGTTGAGATCAGTTAATGAGGGAGAGTGGGAGTAGATTTATTTAAAATCCACTGAACTTAGCTGCTCACTTGTTTGCCTTTGAAAGATAAGGCAGATCTGTGGTTTGAAGTGTTTTGGGGAAGTTTTGGTGACAAGGCCGATGATGGTTCAGAACTACTTGAAAACTACAAAGGGGTCAGCTACAGTTTCTCTTTTCTGGGAGATTACAAATCTCCTCTTGAATATGTTCAAAAAACTTGGTAACTGAGATACTGGAGGTCTCCAGAGATTCACTTAATATCTGCACAAAGTGTTCCAAGGACATCACGAATTAATAGTGATTTAATACTGTATTTAATTATCTTAAGATGTTAATGCTACTATTCCCATGAGATATTAATGCTTTACATAAAAACATGAGAACTACCATAAAGATTCTGTCAAATTGTTGTTGACATCCTTTCTCTGACTTTTCCACTTGCTATACTAGGTTAAATTGCATGTGTATTTGTTTCCTCATCAGGAAATTTGGGCTGAAATGTATTGTTTGTTTCTTGATTATTCTTTTCTGGTAGAAAACTTTACCATATGGTTGTTTGGTAGGACCTCATTTTACTTTAGCAGCAATTTTGTTTTGGGTGGCTTACCTGTTCTTAACACATGTATTGTATTTTCAAGCATTCAGAAGTTGAAGCGATCCGAAATTGCTACGCCAAATATTTCAGTTTTAATCTTTTGGTGTAGTTTGCTGTTCATGTTTGCATATTAGAGCTTGAAATTGATCTTAGTGTCTAAGTATTTTAGTGTCTTAGTGTTTTAAAGTATTGTGTGCTGTATGGGTATGAGGTGATGAGGTAAAATGGTAAGCATGATGTTTGGGGGAAAACTTAGCATTTCAGTTGTGTTAGGAAATGCATTGAATTTATGTTTATGTCAGTGTCTGATGCAAAAGTAGTGTTTTAGCAGGAGAAAGGAGATTGGGAGGTGCTGGTGCTTTTGGACTTCTGCCTTGAGCGAGGACCTCATGAAGTGTTACCTTCCTTTAGGCTCCATTCAGTCAGGGCTGGCTCATTCATACTTGGAAACTGATTTGTTTTAAAGATACAGCTTTACACTAGATACATTTGAGGTGCAAACAAAGGATTTCTTAATTAAAAGTTAGGTAAATATTTCAAAGCTTATCTATGTATTGCATTTACCTATAAGTCTGTCTACAGGTACTCATTTTTGAACACAAAATGTGTTTAATAGAAATCAATTGAATGCAAGGAGTCACGAAGTGTAAATGTGAAATCAGATGGGTTTGAGAGAGCTGCTGAGTATTTTAAATTACTTTTTCCCCCCTCATTGCTATTAGTGTTGTTGGACCTCTTGTAGACAATGTCTTAGCAGTACATGACACCAGGGCTCTTGTAGTTGCGTGCAACACATCCCCACCTGTAAAATCTTGATGATGTTTTATCAGGAAAGCTGTCTTGTTTTTTCAAGGTAGGATTTGAAAAGTGAAGGTATCAAATGAAAATAAGGCAGGAGGGAATGGAAAGGCAAAAGTAAACCTGCTGTAAGAGCTACAGATGTCTACAGAATCCATTAATTCCTCTCCCTGGGCCTTCCCCCAAGACAAGGTTGGCTGTTACAGCTGGGGCTGCAGAAGCAGTAGTGACTGCAGGAGGTGATAAATACCATTCTTCTAACTCTCAATGGCGTTGACAATTACCGAAGTTCCCTTTCTTTGCTCAGGTTTATGCTTGCTAGAAGTTAAAATGAAAGGCAGTAGAGACTGTAAGACAGTGCTGAAAAGATGAAGACAACTGATAAGGAGAAAAATCTAAGGCCTAGCTTTAGGTATGAATTTAAAAGTCAATTAGGCAAACTGCTGACATTAAGCTTCTAAAATTATTTCAGGTGCCTGTCTTGCTATCTGAAAGCTACCCTTGTAGCCAATTTTTAAGCTTTTTTCATTGAAGTATAGTGAATGAAGTATAGTGAATGTCGGAGCCCTTTATTAAGACTGCTACTTGCATTGAGTTATTGCCCTGTCACCCGGTGCATTGGGTTCTGGAAAAATAGCTACTAAACCCCACAGGCTAATTGATGTACCGGTCGGAAGTGTTGGAAACTATTGATAGCTTGTCTAAGAATTGCTTCTGGTCCTACCAGTGGTGGCCGTGGCACAAGTAAGAAAGCATTTCAAGGCGATTTTTATCAGCTTCACTCGTTAGCTTGCTTGGTACTTTTAAAGAATGCCCAAACACTTTTCTGAAACTTTAAAGAAAACGCAAAGAGAAGTTTAGATGTCTCTATGGGCTGTGCAGCTGCCACTCTTTATATGAAGAGTGACAGGCTTCACCAGAATGCCTGCTTCTTAAGGCAGGAGACCATGATGCTGAAACACATTAGAGCAATGTTATTTATGTTCTGCCAAAAGCAATTATCCTGCAAGACTTATAAATATGTGTTAACTTTTATGTGTGTGATAAACTCTACAGTAGACTTCCACAGAGATCTGTAGGTCTACTCAGAGTGATATATTTAAATTTCTGCAGGACTGAAGCCCAAGTGCTTGCATAAAAAAGATGTTTCTAGTTGCAGGCATATGCTGATTATTCAGTAGTGTGGCAGAAGTGTTTCTTTGGGATTGGCCTGTTACAATTAGGATTTTTATTATGCCAAGGTAAAGAGCTTTTACATTTAATACTGTTTGTTAAGAGTTGTTTTAAAAAACCTGTTTTAATCCACCGGTATTTCTTTCAACAACTACTTGCAAGCTCCCAAAGGCTTCTATCTGTCCAAGAACCCTATTTTTAATTTTTGTGAATCCTTTATTTTTCCCTCCACAAGAAGATTTATTACTCCTTAAAAGTATCTTCGGTTAGCTACTTTAAGCTCTAAAAGTGGCCTTGTTCTGTGCTGTGTCTTTTCGTCACCCTGTGACAGAAAATGAGCTCCACTGTTCGAGGGGAAAGGCCTGTACTTTGGATCTTGGCTACCAAATAGAGCAGCTTTTCTGTTCGCCCCACAGCTGCTGCTAATGTTTCATTCTGCAACTGCTAGAGGATGGGCAAGTAAGCGTCCTCATACGAGACAAAAATATAACTGCATTAGTCAGCTGGCGTGGGTTGTTGAAGCAGAAATGCAGGCAGTATTTTCTCCTGGTGGAGAAAAATCCATCACATCCTATTAAAGTTGCCATTAGCTGACTATGGGGGAATGTACATTTCCTGAATCCACGATTGCCTGTTCTCCTTACTTTGATGGCTGTCTACTTTAAAACTTGTAATTTAGTCATAACTGTTACAAGATCATGTTACATCTCTGGGGTTAAATCTATTTGACATATAATCTGTCTGAGAAAAGCCCTTAAGAAATAATAGTGCTTGACACTAACTGAACCTTAAATTATTGTGGTGTGAATTAGAGAACCTTGTTCCTAAAAGAGGCTCCGTGAGCTTTCTAAAATCTGTATCATCCTGTAGGATTTCTAAGATTTAGTATTTTGACTTTGAGACTATTTAACATTTTAACTCATTGCTGTTAAGCATGGATTTCTGAGTTTATTTAAAAGGTGGATTTGTTTGCGATTTTGTGATTTTTGTGTTTGTTTGTGTTTTTACACCTGTCCTTTGAAGGTTGAAAATGTGATAGGCTAGTGTCATCTTTGACATCCTCTTGCTGGTTTAAGGGAGAGAGAAATAGAATTCTTCAACTTTTGCACCCTAATATTTGAGCCTTTGAGGTTTTGGGATGTTTAATCTGAATAACATGCAATTATGACAGAAAGCAGCACCAAGAAAATAAAAAGGTGCCTTCTTTTCATAGCTGCTTATCAGTGAAAAGAAAATTGTTTTTCTCTGTTCTGGAAGTGGCAAGTTTTTGTCATGTCTAGAGCAGCGTTTCAGTAAAGCATGACTTCTCTGTAAGGCAAATACAGATGTGGTCAGGCTTCCTCTTAGTTTAATGTTTTGTTTAGTGCTTAGAGATTTTGTTAAAATCTTTTGGCCATCTCATTTCTTTTATTGCTTGGGGGGATGTTTTTGTATGTTTTGGTTTTTTCTTTTTAAATGAAGTGTGAACAGAGATGAATATTGAAATCTCGAGAGGGATGAATACTTAACATGAGAAGTGAATAGTTCTTGATGCTATTGGCATTAGTATATCAAATGTCATTCTGTGATCTGTGATTGCATGGTACAGGTGCATTAATGCGTATAAATTAAAGGCAGAATATTACTCTGTCTTACTCTGTATGGCCTGTATCTGTCTCCACATTGTGTACAGCATTGCAGTCGAAGAGTCATAGAATGGCCTAGGCTGGAAGGGGCCTTAGAGATCATTT
This sequence comes from Apaloderma vittatum, assembly GCF_000703405.1. Taxonomy (NCBI): domain Eukaryota; kingdom Metazoa; phylum Chordata; class Aves; order Trogoniformes; family Trogonidae; genus Apaloderma; species Apaloderma vittatum. Next base: position 66,978 of record NW_009715521.1, on the reverse strand, counting down.
TAATCCAGCTGCCAGGGACGCCACCTCTCGACTAGATCAGGCAACACATGAGGACCGAATGGGAATCAAACCCGCCACCTTAGCGTTGTTAGCGCCACGCTCAAGAAGAAACGATGCAATGGCAAACTGTAGTCTAGTTTTGATTTTTATTGTAGCTGTGTTGTTATATAGGTGGGTCCTGGATGTATCTCCGGCGAGTGGGCAGTTGTCTGTCTGGTGTTTTTCATGTTTCTTTAGGGCAGGTGATAGGCAATGCCTTACGCTGCTTTGGATTTACCATCTTCTCTGATATAGTTGCTTCTTGTTATTCTCAATAAGCTATCAATGTGGTAGTAAAAAACTTCAAAACATAGTGGTGAACAGTAAAGTGAAAATAAGAATTTTAGATTACTGTGTTGTTAAACAAATATGATTTATTTATGTACTTAATGACACTACTAATGAAATTGATCTAAAAAGTAAAAATTATGTGGCTCCGGCTGAGGGAGCTGTTTTCTGTGAAGTCAGTTCTGCGAGTGTTCAAAGTTATGACCCCTGAAACTTAATGTGGTAATAAGGCAAGATTTTGTACTGTTTTAGACGAGAACTTGTTTGCTTGGCTAAAAGCTGTTGTAAAATGCAATGATTACTTTGTAAGATTGAAAATAAAGTCTCTGTAAAAATCTTTTTTAACTTTGCAGAACAGGAAATGATCAAGATCCCAATCCAGTGTATTTGATGGGACGATCCTAGTTTTACCAAAGAGCTAAACAAAACTTCATGTATCCAAACGTTGGGCCCTTGAGAGAAATTTACCCACTCTTTGCTGACAATGAGTATCATAGAAACATAGAATCACAGAATTGTTGAGGCTGGAAAAGACCTCTGAGATCATCAAGTCCAGTCTATGACCCAACACCAAAGTAGTGGAACTTCTCCTGAGATGCTATGTCTGGAAGTTGTTTTCCTATTGGATTTTTGCACTTTCTTGTTCAATAAAACTTTAATATTTTCCCCTCATGAAAAGAAGATCCATATCCACTATGTTTCTGGTAGGGCTGCCACTGCCTGGCAGCTTCCAGGCAGCTGTGGGGGTTTCTTTTCAGCTTTCAACCTTTCTGCTCCTCAGTTTCTCTCTCCTGCGAATAGGCTCATCCTCCGCATGCGTTGCTCATTAAGCAAGCACTGGTTTTCCTTCAGTGCTGTAATTTTCTTTATGTTGCAGCCTTCCTGCCCGCTCAGCAGTGCATCCGAGTCTTTGTTTTTTCTCTGAACTACTCGACATTGCGTGTAGGCAGCTGGCTAGTTTTGCATGGCGGAGAGAGAAGCTGGAGTGAGCTCTAGATGCTTTTGTGAGCATGGACAGGGCTGTCATTATCCTTAAAGCAATATCTTGTATAGTTTTCTACCTAGTACTCTAATATACTGGCAGAATTTAGAAACTGGACTCTGAACACCGCTATCTGTAGGCTTTCTCTCTTACCTGGATCCCTTTGGATTGGGTGGTAGAGAGCTTGTTTTGCCTCTTACAAATGCAAAGAGCTCGCCATATGGTCTGGTATAGTTCACGTACACAACTGTGATCCAGTAGAAGAGGAAAGGCAAACTCCCAACCCCCCAACTGCTGTTTCAGAAAGGAACAGACAGGAGGAAGTAGGAGTGAGAACAGATTTCTGGATAGATTGGTAGGCAGCGGGGTGAATTCTTAGCACTTCCCACCAGAAGTTTATTCTAATAGGCATCGGGTTTTAACTGTGTAACTGCTGCTCAGGAAGCTGGAACATGAGAATCAAGAGTAAATGCATAAATAGACTCGTGGGGCTAATTTAAAATTAAAATGATAAAAGCATTTATTTTGTATTTGAAACAAGACTGTCATGCTCTCAGCCTCTAGTTGTGTGAAGTTCATCATGGCTTGATTTTCTTTTTGTTTGCTTTAATTTCTGTTTTTCTCAAAATTTTCGTACAACTGAATGTAAGAACTACTGGCTATATCTGGAAAACACTACTGTAGCTGTATCCTGACTGAATGAGACTTTCCTAAGATTCACACCTGGTGCTGGAGGTGTGTGTATAGTAGATGTACTGTGATCGGAATTTGTCAGGTGAAGCAGAAATTCTTTCTTGGTTTCTGGGTCTCTTAAAGCAGAGGGGTAATTTTGTCTATTTTTTCCAATACTGTACAGGAGGAACAAATGGATTTTTATGTTAGACAAACAGCCTCGTTATTGATTGTCACTTTCAGGCGGATTTAAACTAGAAAACAAACCAAACAAAAAACAAACAAAAAAAACCTATTCAGAATTAAAACTTGTGTATGAACTAGAAAACAACTTTTATGGCTTTCCTCAGGATTAAAGATGAATTTATATATAAATTTTATATATAAATGAATAGTTCAGATGAGTCTTCAAATAATTCTGTAAATCCACATCTGATGAAGTATAGTTTTGGACTGCCACCGAAACGGGTAGTTTGCACTCAGCTACACAGCCTTGTCTTTAGATCCAAGGGGCACGTGACTGCAAGTGACTTGGGGTATATGGTATATGAGAATGATCTTCTGGATTTTCACTTGCAGTTGCAGAGCCAGATCATTTTGCAGTTGCATACTGATTGGAGTTAATGCAGAGAAATTAGCAGAATTGTGCTCCAAGTCTGGAGAAGAAAGGGGTAGTGATTCAGGCTGAATTTAAGTGAGTTGGTTAAGTTGCCTTTCCATCATCCCACAAAATCAGATACTTTTTGCTAAAGACCTACAGATGCTGAATCACTGGTAGAACTCTACATGTATGACTGTTTTAGACACCTATGAATAAAACCTTGCTCACAAAATGAGAGATGTATATAGCATTTAGTTGCTGTACTCCTGAGATATACCTGTTAAATGGACCACCGCCCTTTAATTTGTCTCATGGAGGTGGATCGTCTGTCTGTGTCAAAATGCTTGCATAAGTGTAATCTGGAAACTGTTTTTCTTCTGAATGCCAATGTGTTGGAACTCAGTGTTTAAAGCTTGCAATTCATGGATTTTATATTTCCTTGCATTCTCAACAAATACTGAATAACATTCTGTAAATAATGATCCTTATTAAAGGATGAATAGCTGCAAAAGTTGAAGGGTTTTCATGTATTTTTCTTCTTCCTCTTTTGAAGAGAGGAGATTTGTATTTCCTCTCCCTTACGTGCTTGGCATAATAATGCAGGAGCACAAACTACAGGGAAAAAAAACCAGAAGTAGTAACAAGCAACAGTGGTTCATGATGCCAGTAGTACTGCAGTTTGGAAAATGTGTTGTACCAGTAAATGGACTAGTGTCAATTAAAGTCTGAAGAATCTCTATTACAAGTAGTTCAGTACTGGTACAATCACTTCATAGATTTTTGTTATTCCTTAAAATGGATAAATGTTTTCTAGCAGAAAAGATTCAGCTGTCAAATGAATTTTTGTAGGACGTTCTTAAAGGCTAATTTCCTATTTTAAAATTTTATTACCTTATATTTCCTTAAATATTGGTGACTCCATGTATGAACGTGAGCAGATGAATCACTTAAGACAAATTATGGGTTTTTTTATACGTATTAAACTTCTTCCAAATGGATGTTGTTGTAACTCCTTTCCAATGAAAAGATCCAATCTGAGTACTCTTAACCCTTGCTGAGTCTTGTTGCAGTTTGCATTCAGACTTCTAAATTCATAATATTGGACTACAATGTTTAGTGTTATTTTAAAATTATTGTTTTCTAAGTATAAAAGTTTGGCCAGCTATGCTGTATCAATATTTTAATCTGCAGCAAGGTAGTGCTCATTTCTTTTATTCCCTTGTTGAAAATAATAGGTTTTACATGGATTAATGATGTCAGAATTAAAAGCTACCTGCAGGTTACGTGTGTTTATAATTGATTCTCATATTGTGATGCATTTTCCATTGTATTTCTTGAAATTTGTGAGTTTTCTGCATATTGTTTTTCACTACATTGTGGGACAAAGTTTTTGCGGTGTTCGGAGTATCTGTTTTCTGCGCTACCAGAGTTAATCCCCTTGCATCTTGTGGAATCAACAGAGCTTTCTCTTTCTGTATTCAGTCATCACCTAAAGGAAATTCAGTTTTTTATGTTAGCATGTAAACTGGGCTTTACTGAATACAAGAGGGCCAAAACCTCTTGCAGTAAGACTTTATAGGAAGAAGATGTACATTTCTTGAAGCTTACTTAGAATTTTGTTCAATGATTGGTGCTCATCATTCCACACACATGAAAGGAAATAGAAGACTTAAGTTACATTGATACTGCAAAAGTATCATACCCAAAGAACAACTTTGAGCAGTTACGACCAGAATTGGGCATTGACTGATTATGGTTGCATTACTGCTCAGAATTGAAGTTAACCTTTCTTCTGGATTGCTCTTGGTTCCTGTCAGCTTCCCAGGGTTGACCACTGCAAAGTTGCAGAAGCAGCGGAGAAAGTGCACGGCAGGAGTAAGTGATTGGGGCAAGAGAAGGGTGAGATGCTTCTGGCAATAGTGCCAAATCATATTAAAGTGCTTATAACAATAATGATAGCGCAGGTATGAGAGGTGCCTTGGACTTGTTGGAAGACAGTGTAAAACTGCCAATAGTTCTGTATTCTCTCAGCAGTCTCCATTAAAGGACCTCCGGAAATCAGGCTGCAGAAAGTGGTTACAGAAAAGGTAAGAAGAAATCTGATCACTGCCTTTTCATCTGTCTCTGTGAACCCACCGTGGAAATGCTTCTTAGAACATTTCTTTCCACTCCTTCATGACCCGTAGCAGTTTTCCACCTGTGTTATGTAAAACCATTGAATATGATATAAATGTAATACAGTAGCTTCTGTTTGCTGGAAATTACTTAATCCAGCTAGAGTTAAAAGTGAAAAATGTCAGTGTTTCATTGTGGTGGTTTTTACTGAAACAAATATAACCAAATTTTTACTAGTTTAGATCTAGCTACAAGATTGTATACTTCCTTTTTAATGCAGAGGGGAAAAAAAACAGTGTATTACAGAAAGCTGTAGCATAAGCATTGCGTGCTGAACACTGACATACTTTGTGATCATGCTTCTCTCATACAGCTAAAACCAAATACTTAGTGTTTGTGCTGCACACATTGAAGAAAGGCACCCAGTTTTTCCTCATCTGTTTGCTTGTTTGGGAAAAGGAGATGATGTTTTTTCTCTCTCTCCTACCTACCCCCTTTTTTGTGAGTTATTTACTTGGTATGGAAGAATTTATGCAAGCCGTATTCTTCCCCCCCACACCCAATCTTTTCATGTCACTGACTTTTGAAACATCTATTACTTCATTTTTGTTACTTGAGTTCTGGCATTTTTAGCTCCCCTTTCTTCCCCTTAAATAACTCTTAGGCAATCTTTTTTGTGCTTCCTAAAGAAACAACTGTGTCAGCTTTTTTTTTTTAAACATCAGCTTTTTATGTGGAATAGTCAATTTTTTTTTTTTTTCCCTCGGTCTTCTGTGATAATGCCACAAAATAGTGATTGTGTTGAGTACCAGTCACACAGCACACACAAAATTCAGGTGAAGAAAACAGGAATGAGCTACTGTAGTCATCAGGTGGTTAAAATTGCAGAGTGACAGTTCTAGAATTCTTTGATTCAGACAATCACTTCTCTCTTGATTTTTCTTTTAGTCAATAAGTTTTAAAAATAAGAAACAAGTCCTTAATAACACTGTGAGAAATGGATAGAAATTGCAGGCAAATGAATTCTGTCTAGGAATTACTGTATGACTGGGGAATGTTCTTTCTTCCTTTCAAATACAATAACTTTTTGATGTTTGAGCAACCAAATTAAAGAAGCAGAGCCCTCAAAAACACTATTCCATATGCTGTATGGAAAGCTCATATGTGATGAGTGCATTCCCAATGTCGAGTTTACAGAATTGTCGGGTGAACTTCTATAATACAGCTAATACTTCAGGCTTAAATTCCTAAATAGTGAAAATTTTGGCTCAAAATTAGAGATTATTTGTTAGCATCGCTAAAGAAGTTACTTGTAATATGTTGGTGGGGTTTTTGCCTTGGTTTTCAAGATGCATAGTAAAATGCTGATTGCTATTCTTATTAGCTAATAAAGCAGTTGATGGCTTCTGGTCTATTGGCATTATTTGGACAGTCTCATTGCAGATAAAAATACTCAAAATTCCTTGTTATTTATAATGAAGGAAATTTATTTGTCATTCTTATGGTTTTAGTAATAGACCCTGTGTTTAGAATATGGATAGAGAAGGTCCTCCTGTTGCTGGAATAAGAGCAGAAGTCCATAAGAAAATACATGGGTACAAATGAAATGGCCAGATTTAAATTCCTGTTTCTTGAGTTTGAACTTCACCATCTGCATCTATTTGTCCATTCCACCAGTTTAATATTTTCCTTAAATTTGTTGAATATATGCGTTCTTCTGTCTCTAGGCAGAGATATTTAATTTTCTGTTTATTTCTTCAGTTATGCAGTCAGGATTCATTTTCAGTGCTATTAAATACAAGAAACAAAAACATGTTGAATGGCCTAATGTATATCTCGTTGAATAAGTACAATTTTTCAATTTTATACTTCATGCTATATTTTATAAACTGTTCATAATACCATATTTTGTGTTAATAAAAGTGGCAAATAGCTACTTAAAACATTTTTAGGGTGGATAGCTATCTGTTTTGTGTAGTAAAACTGTACAACATAGATGTCAGAACTCCACCAGAAAAAATATGCCTAGTTGTTCTCATGTGACATTTTTGTGTCATAGATTGACTAGAGCAGAAAGACCTTTCTTGTACTGCTTGCTTGGGTTCCACTGTCTAAGAACTGTTTTGAGCTTGTAGTGTGTCATATTGCACTTGCTTTTTTGATACTTGAAGAGTGTGTTTTGTGCAGTTTGACTCAGCTATCTCCAGCACTGTGTTCAGAACTTGCTCCTTGCAGTGAAGTCCCATCCCACGGCTGTAACTTCTAATGGTATTGGTGTTTTTGAAAAGTCCAAGGAGGAAGTAACAAGATGTAATCATAACACTAAATCATCCCATGATCTCAGCGTTGTAACCCTTTGTTTAGGACTTTATCTTTGCCAAAACAAGAAAAATGTAGCTAGTGGATTCCTCTTCAGCTGCTGGGTTTGCTGAGAGGTTCAGTGATTATTGTAGGAGTTCTCATAACTAGCTCTTATTTATGAAATGTGAATGTATTCTTACTTTGTTTTGTTACATATATATACTTACTCTCTCTTCTGTGCAGTTGGTTACAAGTTTCTCAACTTTTCTTCGGAACTGCAGCGAGTCATACAACTTAAATAACCTTCCTTTTGAACTGAGAGGCCTTTCAGTGTGCTGTTTTCTCTGTGTTATGTTCATGCATGACCCATGTATTTATTACATACCGCTTGTTGTAGAAATTCGTGAAAAGTATTCCTTTAGCAGTAGTTGGAGCAGGAAATGTAGTTACACAAGGCTTACACTTTCTTGCACTATTAACATTCCTATATTCTCTGATCTTGGGACTTATGAATCATTTATTTCTATACTTGAGACTATTGGCTAGAATACTAATTATTACTGAGATAATCAAACTTAGATCATATTTATTGGCTGTGTAAGTCACATTGTTCATGCCAACATATTACAAATATGAAGGGCATACCATGAAAACATTTCGTATAATCTTGTTAATCTCTTCCTTAAATCTTGTTCACGTTTTTTGTTTTTATTTTTTTCCCTGATTTTGGTGCTATTTACTAAGCATTTTGCAGTTTGCCTTGTAGTCTTTCTGTTTTGTTAGCATGGACCTTTATGATTTGTCCATTTATGTGTGTTGGGAACATCCTTTTAGAGGTCTGTTGTTTTCTTATTAGGTTAAAAAGAGCAATTTATATTCTAGGGAAATCCCTAATGCTAATTTACTTTGTAAGATCACTTTCATATGGGCATATTCAAGTCCTTGAAAAGCCATGTCAATGTAAATGTTCAGACAAGCTTTAGATTTTGCAGTATCTACAAATGGTACTACAGTTTTAAATCACACGATTTTGTTTCTTATATGACATTAATCAGCGATCTCACAGCTCAGCAAGACAGTTAAAGGAAGATTACTTTTTATAAGTCTGGATATTCTTTACTTGGTTGCAGATCCTGTTCCTTTTCTTTGCAGGCTGAGTGGGAAATGCATGCCAGGAGTGATCTGGACCTCTTACAAAATTTTTTTAATGTGATTACAGTTTACGTTTTGTGGTTGCCTACCTAATGTTAAGTGTTGCTTGAGGTGACTCTGAGCTCAGTGAGGCTGATGCTTTGTTCTTCCACAAACGTATTGCCCAAAGCTTAGGAGTACTTAGTAGCAGCTCACCAGCGAATCTCCCTATACCAACTTGCACTCAGGCCTTTGTAACAGAGTTATGCTTATTACAGATGGTGCCAATCCCCAGGAGTCTATAGTCCAAGACAAGCTGCAAGACATTCAGGCACAGTAAGCAAAAAATGTGAGACAATGTTTTCTGGTTCATTAGAGCAGGATCTACTAGGTTTGCCCCCCCTCCCCCCCTTTTTTTTCCCCAAAATAAGCTCTTAAATGTATTAGGAGGAGAATAATAGCTTTCTGGACTTTTGTGAAGCACTATTCTTAAATGCAAGGAGCAGTGGAATTAATAGCACACAGGTGCTAGTTTCAGAATAAGATATTCAGTGCAGCCTGCCATACCATCTTAGAGTAGCTAAAATAGTTCAGAATGAAGCTTACTATGGTCTCCTTTCCATGTATTAGTTAACTTCATCTTATTTTAGTGGTCAAGAACTTTATTACAAAATGACTTGTTGATTACTACATTCACATTTCCTGTTAACAGGGTCTTCAGAGTCCTGCCATCCTTAATCTTGATGGCTAGATGACTAATAGCTTTGACTATGAGGGTGATCTAATTGTACTTGCTTACTTGAGTAAAGCTCAGGGACTGTGTGAGTATGTGGGACTGGAAGAAAATGGCCCGGAGAGAAGAGAGAGTTCACATATAACTATTTCCTGAAAAACTTTGGTTAAATTATGTGTCATAAACTGTAGTAATCATTGTTCTTCAGAGGAAAATAAAAGGCACAACTAAATATGTAAACTTCATTTAAAAAAAAAAAAAATATTTCCTTTGAGACTGGATGGATGCTGTCTGACGACATTTACTGGAAGTGTCAAGCTGTCTTAGTTTCAGTGGAATCTGCCTTAGGCTACAAACTTGTGATTGTCCTAAGTTTGCTGAAGTGCCGGAGAAAATAAAAAGCTTGTCTTCTGTCATTTCTTTAGCTATCGCTGTGGTTTTGCACGATTGGAAAGAAATGGTAACTTTTCTTATCTAAATAATTAAGTCTTTCTCTTGGTTAATTTGTGGGCTTTCTCATCTTGAGCTACGTGTTTCCATAGTAAGCAAGTCAAATTAATACATGGCATCAGTACCTAATAGCTTGATTACTAGTTGATAAGAAAAAAGTACTCATTTCACAAAATTAAAAGAGCTACAGACATTTTTGTACTATAAATAGAGTGAAGAGATTGCTCTGGATTTCCAGAAATTTTGGGATAAGGAAGAAGAAAAACACCTATTAGACTATATGTGAGAGGGGAAGCCAGGCTGGGACAAAGAGTGGATATTTCTGGAGTTCATGGCTGTCGGCTTGTAAAAATGAGGCAAATATAAGCTTTTCTGTAGGAAGCCCATTAAACTTGGGGGACATATGAGTAACAGGATCTGACCATTCAAATGCTGTTATTCCGTCTGCCTAAATCAGATGGAGTTTAATTCAGGAGTCCCTGGTACCAGCAGCTACACATGTGATACATGTCCAAAACCTGTTGACCCATCTTCAAATGTTACTTTGGTTCTTTTTAGCATCAATGGGGAAAGAAAAATAAGTTTGTTTGGGTTTTTTATTTGCTTGTGTACTTGATATCAGGTAGATTTTTCTTAGTATGCCTTGACCAGGTGGTGTTAGAGAATCCATACTGTTACGAAAACATAGGTCTCCAGAGGGCAGTTTCTTTAAAATAGATATAATCCAAGTACACATTGTGACCTCCTTTAATCTAGAATACTACTTTAATCTAGAATACTGCTTCTTTTAACCGGTCCTGATGGACAACATAAGAAGTAATACAAACTACCTACAGTTATTAAATAAGAGGAGGTGCTGAAGGGACCAGGGCTAAACTGTTATTTATGGAAATGTTACATGTCTACTTTATGTCTAATTTTCATGGTGTTCAAATCTTTTTAAAAGAATTTTGGGTTGTTTTTTTGTTTGTTTGTTTTGACTAGATGACCTTTAAAGGTCCCTTCCAGCGCAACATATTCTGTGATTCTCTGTTCCTTATGCGCTCTTGTGCTTTGCAAAAACTCTTGCGATAGTAGCCGTTCTTTCTTGCAGCATCAGTTACTTCACACAATCACAAATCCTAAGTTGTCTGTATTCAGATAGGAATGTGATTCTAGTGCTGCTATTTTATTTTAGTTTTTTCTGTTGTGTCCGAGGGAACACCTTGTAACAGCAATATACTGTTTCGGCAGCTTTCCATTGTGGACATTTTTTCATTTGTGTTTCATTTTCCCTTTTGAATTGTCAAACACCTTGTTTCGCAAGCCTTTCCTGCTAAATTATAATTGGATAATCAAGTATTTTTGGCTCTGTAGCAGTTATCCCCTCCTTATGTAGTATAGTTTCCCATGTAGCATTTTCCTTCTGCCATTTTGCTTAGAAGTTCAGGTTTCAGTAAAGTAGATTTGCCTTTTTTGTTGTTTTTTAATTAGAAATGTCCCATTCAAGTTTTCTGGTGAAGTTCAAAGGTTTTCAGTAAATCAGTGTGAGTACCAGTATCCTAAATTTAACAGCATTTGTCTGTAGTTTCTTCTGGAAATCCATGGTTTTTCTTGCTAAGCTCCTCACAAAAATAGATATCCTAGGCACAGTAGCCATGAGTGATTGCTGTACCTCCTGTCTTCACTGCGAAGGGTACCTTCTGCTTCTCTTTTGAAGGAGAAGATGTGAAAAGTTAGACCTTCTACCAGCATAATAGTTGGATGTATATGCTGATCTGCTGGTATAATTTTGCAAGGAAAAAGATAACAGTCATGCCAAACAGAGACTCATAGTAGTTGTTATTATGACAAAAAAATATATATACAGCAGTTCGCTTTTCATGAAAATTAATGGAATATGCTGTCATATGTTTTCTTGATATCAATTATGTCTTCTTTAGTACTCATGCTATATTTGCCTCTCCTTCTGTTGTAGATAAGTCATTAATGTTTTGTGCCAGTGGCAGTCATTCTCTAAACCTTTAGTAATAAAGGACTTTACATCATCAGCAGTATGCGGATATGTCCATGTGATAGGGGTGAAATTAATTATTTTTTCTAAATTGAGTCAATACTCAACAAATGTCATCTGCAGGTAAAACAGACTTTAGCTCAGTGATGTGGTATTAGCTTTCGGTACTCTCGGCATGCACGTACTCACGAACACTTCTCTAGCTGGGAATCATAAAATCTCCTACTAAGCCGTTTGGATAATAAGAACCATAAAAAGCCAAGTGTTGTTCATGATTGCTCTTTGGGTGAGGCTGCAAACACAGAAGGATATTGCACCAGAAGTCGGAGGGGTTAAAGTATGTGTGTAAAGGGCCAGTCAAAGGTAAAGAGCCTTGATCCATGACCAGTTCACGTTCGGAGATCAGCCTGGAGCTGTTCCTTGCGTGCCAGCAAAGATAGTGTAGTTTCATAGCAGACTGTGTCATGATTTTTCAGAATGCTTTGTGGGGCTTTTTTGGGGGTGCTTTTGGGTTTTTTTTTGTTGGCCTTGTCTGAAGTGTTTAAATAGCAGTTACGCACAGTGACAACTCTTACTTCAAGTACCAGGGCTTCTCATAAATTAGCACACATTAGTTATATTTATATAGTTGTATTTTATTGAAATTGGTGTGCTTTGAAGCATGATATTAGATAAAAGAAGATCACAGAATAATTGAGCTTGGGAGGGATCTCTGGAGGTCATTTGTCCACCTCACCTGCTCAAGGAGGGCCACCTAAAGCAGGTTACCCAGAACTATGTTCAGGTGGCTTTTGTGTACCTCCACGGAGGAGACTACAGCTTGGCTCTGGGCAAACTGTGCCAGTGCTCAGGCACCCTCACAGGGAACAAGTGGTTCCTGATGTTCACGTGGAACCTCCTGTGATTTTGCTTGTGCTCGTTGCCTGTTGTCCTGTCTCTGGGCACCACTGAAGAGAGCTCCATCCTCTGGCTCCACCCTCTCTGCATTCTTCCCGCAGGTATTTATACACACTGATAAGGTCTGCCCTGAGCTTTCTTTTCTCCAGGCTAAACAGCCCCAGCTCTCTCAGCCTTTTCTGGTAGGAGAGATGCTCTAGGCCCTTAATCACCTTAGTGGCCCTTTGCTGGACTCCCTCCAGCTACTGCTCCACGTCTCTCCTGTACTGGGGAGCCCAAAACTGGGCCCAGCCCTCCAGGTGTGTCTCACCGGTGCTGAGCAGAGGGAAGGGGTCACCTCCCTCGACCTGCTGGCAACGCTTCTCCTAGCGCAGCCCAGGACACCGTTGACCTTTTTGTGCTGCAAGGGCTCATTGCTGGCTCATGTTCAACTTGGTGTCTACCTGAAACCCAGGGTCCTTTTCTGCAAATTCACTTTCTGGCATTAAAAGAAACCAGTCATGCTAAGTAGTTTTACCAAAGCTGAGAAGGTCAGTTTCTTGTATGCTTCAGTTATAATTCACTTGTAGATCTACTTTTCTTGATGGTAGTAGCTTTATAGTACTAAAAAAGCTTTAATAGTACTAAAAAAACTGCAATTGCGTTTTAATTGTCTTAACAAACATTTCTGAGATCACTGTTGTTATTTTTCAGACCCATGTTAAAGTAGAAAAGTGCAAGATGCAATACAAATAAAAGAATGTTAACGCTTAATATGAATCTAGGAAAGAGTAGATTTGCATACTGTTGAAACTGGGTTAAAATAAATATAATTCAGGACAGGTGCTTTTTATTTCCTCCTTCAATGTTTCTTTCCCTTTTTCTCTGGGAAAAATATTTTGGCAGAACCTTATTAACCTTCATTCTCATTTGGACAACTAATGGAAGAAAGGACAAATGTTTTAATACTATTTGGTGTCTTTAATTGTCTTGATATTACACACAAGAAATACCCCAAATTATCAAAATAAGTTATTTTTTACAGAAAAAGCCATAGCAATGAAATTAAAATTGTTTTCCTTCCCCAGCCATCAAAAGTAGGAGTCCTCTTGAGTTGCTGAGCTGAGGATCCCAGCCTGTTGAGGTCCAAGGGCTTAAAAAACAGTTTGGTCATCCAGGTCAGAAAGTCGCTTTGGGCCCAAGAGCATTACAAAGATCTAAACAGACAGCTTATGGAGGGAGGAGAGAGCCTTTGAAACCTGTGGTCAGATTTTAATGTTTGATGCTCTTAAAGTTGATGGCAGACAAGGGCTGCAAGTCTTGTATCTTTCCTGTTCACTTATGGTTTGTAGCTCTTTATTTCTGCCCTCTAATGCTTTCTCAGGATGCTTAGTTCATCCCACTCCAGCTTTTGATTTTGATATCAGAATCATCTTCATTTGCTAATATTTTTAGAATGAAACTTTGCACAATATGCTATGCTATTTTAGAATTACTTCAAGTTTAATAGGTATACCATTCAGATACATGCTGTACTCTTCAGTAGCTCTTAACTACTAGGGGAAAATAACACTGCAGATAACCTCTTTTTTAAAAAAAATAATTTTTTTTTTTGATTCATCACAATGTATAACTTGCTGTAATTGCATAAGAATACCGTACTCCCATCTCCTTACCTGAGGCACTTGGCTGTTAGAGAGAAGTCCTATTTCCTTAGCTGTTGGGAATTCGTTTTGAATTCCAGTGTGGTTGTCCCCAGTCTGCAGTGGTGCTTGGCACTGACTCCTGGGAAGCAGCATGCTCCTGTGGACAGAATCCCATTTGGCTTTTCCTGTAAATCTTACTCTGCCTCAAGACTTTCCATTGACCACAGCCAAAATCAGGGGGTCTTGGGAAAGGTTGGACGGGATGAAATAGGTGTGGGTCTGCTGTTGTGATGCTGCTCTTCTCGCTGCATTTCCCATGCATGTGGTAGCTCTAGTAAAAGGTTTCATAAAAGCGATGCCCAACAAATTGCCCTATTTGGTTGGTTTCCTTCTTGTTTAGTTATTCATGATAGGGCTGCTAAATGTGGAATAGTAGGCAAAAACGTTAGGCTGTAGGGGTCAGGAAGCGCTGGTGCCTTGTCTGCCTTTTTTTCCCACAGCTAAGCTGCACTGACGGTTTAATGATTTGTTCCGAAATTCCCCAAAGTAAATGGGGCTCTAACGCTTGGAGGTACAAGACATCTGGGTAGTTTCAGTAGCTCCAATACTATGGAAGGCAGATGCTGTTTTCTTTGCAGGATATTCGGGGAATGGAAATCACTCTCAGTCCTGCTGCTTTGTGGCTCGTTGCAAACCAACTTATATAGCTGTTAAAAATATCTATACTTGCCAATCGTTAATTCCTTTAAAAACTAAAATATTTTTAAAAGCAACCACCAGGAACAACAAAAATGCAGAACTAAGTAGTCTTTTCATGGCCTTTGGCATTGTTGCAAGTACAGTAACAAGTTCGTCTTCGTAATTTACAGGTGGTTGCCTAGAAAACTGTTTTGTTTCAATTTAAGGAGTTATTAAATATTACCTCTTTGGGAATTTTATTTTGGCTCTTGCACTAATGCAGTTTATTTGACTGTAGTTTCTAAAATGTTTGAAAGGAGAGATATTGTTAAAACAGTTCAGGAAATACGGAAGCAAACCATAAGATTGTTAACTAAGCCAAACTGGGCACTTTGCTATAGAGAAGAGGGGGAAAAAACCCAACACAGGCAGAAAAGTTGGCAGGTGGAAGTAACTAAGCCACTGAGGTACAATATATATCCCTCATCCTTGTTTCCTCTACCAATTCTTGAAAAGAAAATGAACATGCAGTTTAAATTTTCATTTAAAAGTAAAAAAAAAATAAAAAATATGTTGTAGTTCATGTTTCCTCATGCAGCTGAAGTGAAGTTCTGTGATGTCTTTGAATGATGCTTAACTGAATTGCAGCAGTTTTTTGGCATAGTAAAAAACACTTTAATACTCAAATTTACTACCAAATTCATAGAACAAATCACTTTAAAGCTGAATTTGTGATTCACTTGAATAGAGAATAGCAGAGAGTGTGTAGGTTTAACTGATTGGTGCATCCTATCTCTTACTGTTCCAGAGGAAAGTCCCAGTGTCCTCAGTTTCTGTCAGAAAAGGCTCTTCACCTGAGAGAGACGAGACAAAAGACCACCTGTGTCTGAGGTGGACACCTGCAATCTGAACTCCCCTCTGAGTGGAATATGGTGATAGAGACTGATGAGTGATTTAACTTCCAGTAATATTACTGAGCATCAGGAGACAGCCATGTTTATTGGCAGATATTAGAACTGATAGATGCATACAATGAAGGATTGGCTTTTTCTTGATTATATTTGTCTGCTGTGTGGGAGAAGTTACTAAAAGATGGTACAGAAATGGTGAGAAACATTGACTGAACTGTCATTTTAACTCTGAGGTTTAGGGGGCGGAGGAGGCTGTTTTTTGCTTGGAGGGGGCAAACAGTATCTATAAACAAATTCGCTTGCCTATAAGCTAAAATTGGATAGTCTTGTTTTATTTCCCATTTTCCAAACTGTTATGCATTTAGGCTTTAGTTGCTTGCAGCAAAATTCTTATATATATATATATATATAAGTGAATCATATGTGTGAATCATATGTGTGTGTGAGAGCGTAATATATTAATTACGCAAAAAAGCCTACCTTCAGTTATTTTGGGATGTTTGGAGCAAGGGGAAGAAAGCAGCGAATGTTTTAAAATACAACAGTTTGGTGAATGGTTATATCACAAACAGTTTTGTACAGAAGGAGCAACTTTGTCCTCTTCTAATATTTCCTGTTCAGTCCTTAAATCTTAAATTGCTAATGCTAACTGCCATGAGTACTTAAACCCTCCATCAGAAATATGTTGTGAAGGGTACCATGAAGGTTATTTCTTTCAAAGTTTTGGACTGTTCATTCATGGGCTATTACATTCATGCAGCTGTTACATACATTCAACTGATGTAGCAGCAAATTCGTAACCAAAACTGTCGTTTAATTCAGAAGAAAATGAACAAAAGCTGAGAGAGAGATGACCAAAACCTCTTTTTCTGAGACTCTGAAAAAGGAATTGGGCTTTTAAGTAATGAAGTGATAACCATTTGTTTATTTTAGAAAATTACTAAATGATAGCAAGAGCTGTTAAATTGTAAAATGCAAGTAATTTTCCACACACTGTGAAGACAGGAGAGAACCAGCTAGTAGACACTGCAAATATTAGGTTTTAAGTAGCTGTAACTGGTTCTGTTGTTGAACCCCGCAGCGTGTGTGTCCTGACCTGCCCTTGCAAAGGACGGGTTATGTGCATGGGGAGGAGGGAGGGACGAAGGGAAACGGGGTTTCTGGCTAGAAGTTTGTTCTTGTTTAGATTTCAGTGGCAGAAGGCCTGACCTCTTTCTGCTTTCTTGTTCTCTTTTCTGTGCAATTTCATGGTGGCTGACTGGCTTCATGATTAGTCTAAAATAAATCGGGAGTTGATTCTTATTCTCTTCCCATCCCTGGCCCTCTCTGGCTAGATCACTGATTGTTAAGTTTTTAGAAGAATATCAGTTCTGACACTGAGGAACTATATTCTTTACAAGGAATTGTGTGTAAGGTCCAAGAAGTCCTAATGAAGGCATAGAAGTACAGAGGAGCGTTTTTTAGAGAGGCTTCTTATACTCGTTTCTTCTAGGTGACTGTTATGAAAGGACTGAACCTCAGTAGTGTTAATTACCGTGATCTTGGTTGTGGGTTTGTTGTTTTGTTTTGTCTTTTAACTAGACTTAGCTGGTTTGCGTTTATGGAAAACTAATTTCTTCTTTTGCATCTCTTCCAGTAATAGTTATGCACGAGTGCGAGCTGTGGTGATGACCCGGGATGACTCAAGTGGTGGATGGTTACCACTTGGAGGGGGTGGACTGAGCTGTGTCACAGTCTTCAAAGTCATTCCCCAGGAAGAGAATAGCTGTGCTGATTTTCTTATCCATGGAGAACGACTCAGGGATAAAACGGTAACGATTTACATCCATTTAATGTTCCTGTTAAAACTACATAGAACCTAAGAAGAGGTGTTTGCTTATTGTTGCTCGTAGACTAGAGAGTAAATTTATAGTTTCTGTCCAATATTATTGCTGATTTTTTATGCATACCAATGATTATACACCCTAATAGCTAATTACTTATTTTAGGAGTAACACCATGCATTTCTGGAATTAAGCATGTTGAACTTTTAGAAACTTTAAAACTTTTTTTTTGTTTAATAGCAGATTGCCATCCATTTTGGGAAATATTTTGCTGTTCAGGGCTTTTTACAGCCCAGGGAGGGTTAAAGCTAAATCTTGTTAACCTGTTTAGACACTGAAGATACTGTGTTTTAATTAAAGTGTTGGACAATAAGATAGCTTGAGACACAAAAGACACAAAGTCTGAAGGAATTCCTGAGTAACAATTCAGTTAGTTGTGGAATTTGGCTATGATAAAAAGTAGCCATTTTACATGAAAACAACTTTTGGATTGGAAGAAAGCATGAAGCTGACAGGTCCAAGAATTGATCTGATTTGATTGAAGACATAGGCAGTGTTCATTTATCAGCTACATTAAATAATATACCAGTAATAAATTTGTCTTAAATAGCATCACAAAAATGAGCACCATGAAAGCAATACCAGTGTGGGATCTCAGCCGTTTCTACATGCAGACCTCTGGAAGGCAAAATTGGTTTACTAAGGCTTGCTTGGTTACTTGTGTCCCCAGTCGATTTCTGAAGAGAGGGGTCTCCTACTGTGGAAGCAAAGATAAGTGGGAAAAGCACAAAATCTCCATCTTAATGACTTATCAAGAACTTATTCTTTTCTGCCAATAATTCATTACTTCTATGTAAGCTTAAAAGGTAGAATTGCTTCTTATACCGTACTGCTGATTCTTTCTCAAGCCTACCAGTTTCTCCCTTGAGGCAGGACTGCTGAGTTTTCTGCCTTGACTGTGACTGTTGTAGGAAGAGAGCATATAAATAGAAATTCTGCTGACTCAGTGGTTTCAGCGAGGCGTAGTGCTATTAGCAGAGTACCCTGTGTTCCTGCACAGCTATGTGCACCTGCAGTTTCTTCCTCACTTTGCAGTAGTTCCCTTTAGAACTTTTTTTAGCCTTATTGAGGCTGTTTTTGAGGGGCTTAATTGCGTTTAGAAATACTTGACAATTTTCTCTTAATTCTTAAAACTTTCGACATTCACAGCTTGCCTTTGGAATCTGAGGATAATAAAATGCTCAGAACCGAAGGCTGGTTTAATGTTTCTCCCACATGCATAAGAAAATGTCGCAGCCATCAGCATCCTGATCCCGTTTGCGCGCTCTCTCCTGCTTACTCTGGCCAAGCCTTGTTTCATTTCCCCTTCTGGTAGAAGGTCTCTACTCCTCTTCCTGTCCAAAATTGAGCTCACATTAATATGAATGTTTTCCAAACCTTTATTGTCCTGAACAGTTCATTTTCATTTGGTTTGGTTTTGGGTTTTTTTCCCCTTTGTTTGTCTGTGCATGTCTGTCTCTTCCTGTGTCTGTCTGTCCCCACCCTTCTGCCCCCAAATGTGACCCTACTAGTCTGTCAGGGCAAGTTTTGATTTTACTGCAGTTTTAGGAAGTTGCCGCTGGAAGTCAGCCCCTAAAAAACACAGGAAAAAAGAAGGACGAAATGCAGCTAGGAAGAAGATTTGTCCAGTGTATATTAAATAAAGGTCAGCGAACTAACATACAGAAGTAGCCTGTGGGAAAGAATACTGTAAAACCATTGATGCTTTGATAACGGAGTAGAAGGAAGCTCTGTGTGCACGTATTTCCTCAGGCTTCAGATAATGCACTTATAAGCAACAGCTAATGTGTAATGAATTAACAACAGAGTTGCACAGTATGCAACAAGAGCCCTGTTGGTCTGAGAGCAACAAGATCCTACACAGAGATGTGCAAGGGCATCAGTAGGTCCTGACGCTTTTGGAAGTACTGTGCCAGGGACTGGAAGAGAAATTCTGTTGGACAGGGACCTGAGCACTGATTCTAAAACTGTTCTGGTCCTTATGCTTTCCATATAGTTAATGTTCGTAGGATATTCCTGTGGATTTACTGTTAAAGCACCATTTTTTACCTTTTCCTTACTGAAGCCAAATGATTGGGTTTTTAGTCCAAATAGAATTGACAGGCAACTAGTATATTTCATAATACAGAGGCCAAGAAAAAACAACACTAAGAAGTGGAAATATAATTGTCTGTTCCAGCTGAAAGAGTATATTTCATAATACAGAGGCCAAGAAAAAAAAACACTAAGAAGTGGAAATGTAATTGTCTGTTCCAGCTGAAAGAGTGGAGAAGGCTGTGTTCTCAGAGAGGCAACCCTGAAAAGGACTGTTGAAGATTACTTCAGTGACATAAAATGCTAATTTTTTTCCTTTAAAAATAAAGTAAAAGTGGAATTTGTTAGGGGTTCATTGTGTTTGCTGTTGAGTAGGGTCTAAATATTTTCATCATATTCTGATTTTGAGTAAGCTATACTAAATCTGCTCTTCCTGCACTCTAATGGCTTCAAGTTGTTCCAAGGGAGGTTTGGATTGGACATCAAGAAATATTTCTTCACTGAAAGAGTTGTCAGGTACTGGAACAGGCTGCCCAGGGAAGTGGTGGAGTCACCATCCCTGGAGGTATTTAAAAGACATGTAGATATGGTTCCTAGGGACATGATTTAGTGGTGGGCTTGCCAGTTCTGGTTGACAGTTGGATTTGATCTTAAAGGTCTTTCCAGCCTAAATGTTTCTATGATATGATTCCCTGATCCTGTTCTCATCTCACTTAAGAATGGCCTCAGTGTGTAAATCTGTCTAATCTTTGAAGTTAGTCAGACACTGTTAGTTGCTCTGCTATTGTATTTGCAAAGAGAAAGTACCAATATTGTTTTTAAAAAAGCTTCCTAAATAATTTTGACATTTCAGTTACTCAGACTTTGTGAGCACATGTATCTCCAGAAGTGTTTAATCTGTTGTAGTGTCTAGGAGTCATTTCAGCTCTGTCAGGTGGACCACGATTTCCAGTTCACTTGACTTTTTGCAAGGTACGCACACAGCCATTTCTGAAAATACTTCTGCGGATTAAAAAAGGAAGTAGTCCTTAGAAATGGAGTTTTATTCCCTGCCCCCTCAAGTCACATTACACACTGTTAAAATGTATTTATAATTTTTAGTTCCTCTGTCCAGTAAATCTTTCTTTTGTCAACTGGCTAAGATTGCAGAAAAGGTGCAGAAATTCCCTTATTCTGGAAAACATCTGGTGTGGAGCTTGGAGCACTTTTCTGGAACACAGGGATGCACGGGGTTTGAAATACCTCAGGTCAGAGAGCAAATAGAATTCAGTTCTATGACTTTTACTTAAGATATATGGGAATCACAATGCCAGTATTACTGGTGAACCTGTGTGTCAGTAGAAAGGTGGAATTCATTCCAAAGAGGCTAGAAATCCATGGGTGAAGTATTTGATGGAGGTATCCATCCAGATTCCTCTTAAGTGATTATATTGAAAAAGAATGAGACATCTTCTGTCTCTTACTGTTTCTTGTAAATTAGCCTTAGTTGCTGCTTCTCCAAGTACTATTTCTGACACTATATTTCAGTTTCATTCCATTGTCCCAGGTATCTCCGTATATTCTAAAGGATAGCGGGTGTTTAATTAGAAATACAGATCTGTCTGTAGATCAGCTGTATAAACTAAATACTCTGGTTCTGAACATCAGAATAATGAAGTTCCTTGTTGTGGCCACGAGGTGTTTCTCACTGTGTCAATATACCTGAGAGTTAGGTTGCTATCAGCCCTTTCATGAACCAGTTTCAGCCTATGTGTAGAACTTCCAAAATTTTTGTGCAGTACTCAGCTGTTTAAAACGTATTATGAGGTTCATAAAAAGCATCCTAGTTGTCTGACGAGAAAATCAAACTGGAGGCACCATTGCATTCATTTAGGGAAGAGGGAATGCTCCCTATTAGTTTGCTCAGGTTGTTTAGATCCACATTGGAATGTAAGGGTATTTCGTGAAGACTTGGACGTAATTACACATTTCCTCCTTTATTATAGTCACCTCCATAGATCTGGCTCCGGCCAGTCTGGTTGGAACAATTGCACTCCCTCCCAACCTGGTCAGGTTTGCTGCTCTCTTTTACTGTGTTTACAGTGGCTCTCGTCTATCTTAATAGCACCAGCGTTAAACATACATTAGGCTCAAGCTTACAGGTTTTTAGGCTTTGGTGAGTTTTCCATTCTTGAATGAACAGTCTATTAGATTTCTCTGTTCTGTTTTCTTCTCCAGTCCTTTTCCATGCAAGATTTTACTGAAGGAGGAAGAAAGGGATTTTTTTTATTTGTTTCTGAAACAAACTCTAGATAATGATGCTAATACATCTAGTACTCATTTCTGTTTAAAAATATTTGGGTTTGAAGTGTTGAAATTTAAAATTTTCTGTCTTCGGAGGTGCAGCTATCTACAAAAGCCAAGTGGTTTCTAGTGTCTTTACAGAATGTAGCTAGTAGAGGTGAGAAGAGAAATATGTAGCAAGCATTTTTTGAGTAGCTATGAACTTAGTGTTGCACTTAATGACATCTAGATATTAAATGTTTGAATTATTTTTTTTTAATAAATGCTAGTATAAAGCCCTATTTATGCTCTGAGAATTTAGATGTTGTTTGTGTGCGTCTGGAGCTCTTCTGTCTTGAATCTGGTAACAGCAGCATTTCCCATGATGTGCTAAGGTGGCTGCTTCATATTGGCCTGGAAGTCTTATGTTGTTTCCAAATGAAAAAACCTTCAGAACAGTAACCTGTGTTTATTTAAAAAATCAATTTTATTAAACCATAGTAATTTAATCTACAGTTTCACGTGTTTCTGTGTTTATTCCTGGAGTTCTTAAGGAGGGTCTACCTGACAAGGTTCAGGCAGGGAGATTTTTTGGTAACCATGTGGGAAAGCATGATATCATCTTTGCATGTGATGTGGAGAGTTCCAAACCATGGCGAAGTACAGTAAAAAAATAACTGGAGTTTTGGATTTTTGAAGACTCGACAAAAGATATGTGTTACTAAAAGCCTGGCTTTCATTTCTTTGCTGTTGGGGTACTTTCTCCCCAGCCCTAAAGACAGTGTGCATGCTTCAGCGTAAAGAAACTTTTGATGGTGTTATATTTAACAGGGAAAAAATACTTTGTTCCTATAAAGTGTGGAGAATTTTAGGGGATGGCTGGTATGTTTTTTGTTTGGTTTGGAGTTTAGTATTTCTGGATGCAACAAAAATTATTGAGGGCTGAGTGTTTATAGATTTGTGTCCTGCTGCCAGTTTAGACCTACAGTTTGGAGTTTTCTCTGGGGCAGGGCAGGCATCAGCTCTCTCCTACGTGAATTCTTATGTCAGATAACACAATTTTGATGCAACTAATTTTTCCTATTTCAGTGCCCTTAACCACTTATCTACCGTGTTAACTGGTCTGTTTTCATACAGCTTTGGATTGAAAAAATCGGTGTCATCCTGTCAAATTTGTTGTTTCCTTAAATCAAGCTGGAAACAGTTATGGCTTTGGATAGGGTGCTTGCTTGCTTTGTTGGTGATTGCTTGTGTTATAAAAATTTTGTGAGGGTTGGAGAGGGGGAGTGGGTAGTAGCAGTGTTGACTTTTGGGTTGAGGGGTTAGTTTGGTGGTTTTCTGGATTGCTTTGGAGGTCTTTTGAAAATCATAGCTTCTACTCAGTTAAGTTTTAATCCAGTAGTTTATCTCCAGTGGTACTATCTTTCAAAAATATTTGTCATCCAGGTGTGAATTTTGAGTGTAAAGTAATCTGGATTAACTCTTTTGGAAGCAAGTGTTCATTGAGATGCTGTAAAATGAGTCTTGTGGTATTTTTTGTTGATATTTTTGGTGAAATTGCACACAAAATACAGTGTGAAAGTAGTTGGTGTTTAATATAGTAAAGATCTCACCCAAACTGCTCACAGACCTCGAAAATGCAGTGATGTGACAAATCTTCATTTTTACTTCCTCTTTTTAGGAAGAAGCAAGTTTCAAATCTTCAAAAGGAACAAAGAACAATCATTTAATATGCTCTAGAACTAGAATGATGCTTTTTTGTGTGTATGTGCTCTAGCACTGTTTCCTGCACATCTACAGCAAATAGATTCCTTCTTTTTCTTTCTTGTAGGAATTTGTACCTATATATTGTTGGCCGTTTAGGGAATTCAGAGTGCAGTAGGAAAAATTAATTTAATGCTGTAAGAGTTTATATATGCAGAAAGAATGTCATCCTTCTAGACACAGAGCTGAAAGACAGTAAGACTCGGGAGGAGATGATTAGTGGTGGGGCGTAGGGTAGGGGGAATAAATAATGAAGAGCAAGAGAAAAACCCCTATTTGCCTATGTAAAAATTAGACAAGGAAAGGAAGAACAAAAAGGTATGTAAGAATAAGTACAGACAGATATTTTATTTTTTAATTTGTACTTTTTTTTCTCAGTCATGTTTATAATTAACCTCAGTTTTCCACATCCTGGAAGAAATTTTGTCCTTTTCTCTAAAAAAGCTGCATATGTAAATTCTGAAAATACATCAATGTCAAAATGCTAGAGTATTAAAATTCCTCATTCACCTCTCAGTCTAGGTTTTCAGAATCCAGTAGTAATGCAGAGATACAGGTTGTTTGGCCATGCATTTTATTCTATGTAACGCTACAGGAGCAGTTCAGTGCATGTGCCTACGTACTTTCGTGTTCACCTTGGATTGCTTTAGTCAAGAAACATTCAGTGTTATGATGTGGCTTAAAACCCAGCCACTTTAAAGTGGGGAAATGATGTGAAGGCTGAGACTTTGCTTTGTAACTAAATGTGTATGTATACCTGTAATGGTTTTGTAGCCAAATAATTCTTTTAATGATTCCTAATTACTGTTTTCAGTATAGTTGAACATGAGCCATAAATGTATTTGTGTCTAGGTACATGCAGTAATGCCTTGAAAAAGATTTTGGTTTTGATTAATGTCAGTTTTTATAACAATTCTATGTTATTTTCTCTCATTTAGTAGCCTTTCTGGGAAAAAACTGGTACAGCCTGAAAGCAGCATAAAGTTAGTCCAGTTTGATAGAATAAGTACATCAGCAGAGTAATGTTTTTTCAGGGTGTGGCCTGTTTAATTTGCTAATCTAGCAAGCCTGTCCTGACACAAGTGCTCGCTGCCAGTTTGAGATACTTCTGAGAATGGGAAAATGCACTTGGTATAGAAGTAGCATCCTTAACCTATCCCACCTATCAGCAACTGTTAGTGAATAATTTGGCCATAATGGAAACAAAGTTAAAATTACATCCTTGTAACATGGAGAAATTTAAACAGAGACTTCTGTCTCCTGTTATGATGTATGTTCACAAAGACTACGTTTTGTTCTCAAATTTGCTATGTTAGTTGGTGATATCTTTTCCTCCTGTCTTCTTGGAAGGTGGTCTTGGAATGCACATTAAAGAAGGACCTCGTTTACAACAAAGTTACTCCTACTTTTTACCACTGGAAGATTGATGACAAAAAGTTTGGCCTCACGTTTCAGAGTCCTGCTGATGCAAGAGCGTTTGACCGAGGTATTCGGAGAGCAGTAGAGGATATTTCTCAAGGTACGTATTTCGTGTGAATGGGTTGGCAGGGGGTGAGGTGTTGAGCATTTGGTAAATATGTCAAAGCACTTTGTATAACGTGCTGACAGTGTTTAAGGATGTGGATTGATCTATAGCATATTCAGATTTTTAACAGTTCTTTAGTAGTATTTCTGGCATTTCTAAAGTGCCATTCATCCAAGTGTCCTGAATTGTTTCACAGTTGCTAATAAGGTAATTCCCCAAAATATCCCTTCATAATAAAGCTTTGCCTCTTTTTGTCAGAGATGGAGAAATGGAGGAAGCTAGAGTGTTTTACTGTCTTATCCTCTCAGAAGCTTGTTCCAGCTTCTGTGTTCTCAGAGGATAAGCTATGAAATAGAATATTTTGAGACCTCTCAAGTTCTCTTTTTGTCTGCACATACTTTCAAATAATAGTTTTGTGTTTACTAACAACTGACAGAGTAGTTCTGAGAACGGGTGTATATGAGATGGTAGAAGAATTTACTCTAATAGTAATATGGCTAACAGGTTCCAGAGCTTCACTGACCTCACAGAAACTAGTGAGCAAGCTGAAGAAGACCATCAAGCCTTGATTCGGAGCTGAAAACGTGATAAATGTATTGCTGGAGGGAGGGAAGAGAACATGTGTCTATTGAATGGAAAGAATGTCTCTTTCAAGCTTGTAAAAAGTAACTCAAAGGGAGAAATTTAAAAAACATTCTGTGCTGTAAGTTTCAGGATTTAATGTGCGCTATTGTATTAGTAAGAGGAAAAACATGTTTCTGAAGGAAAATGCTTTTTGATATATTAGAATGACCAGTTTTGAATTGTTCTGATACTATCCATATCCCTGCAAGAGAAATAATGAGAGAACATACGAATCCTCTTCTTTCTTAAGGTCTCTCAGTTAACAATTTCTGATTTATACTGTTTATAGCACAGCGTGCATTCATGACAACTAAATGTATCTACCTTTAATTTTCAAAATGTTACATTAACAAGAATATACTCCCTTGCTTCTGACTTCTAATGGCTCTTTGAAAATGCCTTTGCAAGATACATGTGAACGAGAGGAGTGTGACTAGGAATACTCGGTGTATAAAATAGAGAATGTAGAAATGAATGGCGCTTATTAAAATCAACTTGAAATACTGTGGTCTACTGGTTAAAAAAGTAAACAAGCATATTTGTATCATCATAACTGGATATTGAAGGATGATGTGGACAGCTGGAAGCAGTAAGCTAAATACAAGCAAAATAACCATGTCCTGTTTGGTTTTTTGTTCTTTGTTTACTTTTCCTGTAGGTTATCCACCCTCCCAAAATGATGTTGAAGTGGCAGAAGACTGCTTTCAAGTGAGTATTTAATTCTTTTTTATTAATTGTGCAGTGATTTTTTTTTTTTAAGAAATCCATTGAACAATTTTTGTCTTCAGTAATAAGAATAAGCAAAGTAAGAGCAAAAGCAAATTTTGGTTTAATGAAATGTGTTCCAGAACAGTTTTCCAGAAGATTTACTATATTGTATAGTTAGAGTTGAAAAGATGCTGAAGTAGCAGTTAAAAGAATCTCGTCCAAACCAGAGAAGTTCAGATAGTTTTTAAAAAAACACACTGAAGATAAAGGAGTCGCCTGTTGAGATTCAAATTTGTATTGACCTTCATTTACGCCGCTCAATTTCTGTAGGTCATAATGGCATAAGAGGTAAAAACTTATCTCCTGCTGTGCTTCATGTTTATAATGCTTTACACAAATGCCACATCAAGTACTGTAACACTGATGTGTAGCACTGACTGGTAATATCCAAGAATCCCATGTAATTAACAAGCCAATATAAACAAATATTATGGATACATATATAGAGTAAATAGCTGTAATATAATGGAGTGAAAACCTACTCATGTCTGTATGTGCTTGTAATATCTTCCTCCCTGTTTACAGTTTCAGGGTAAGTCTTGGTTTTAGGTCACATACATGTTAAGCTTTCAGAGTTCAGATACTTAAATTAATACGAAGCCGATATAGAAACAAGTTGACTCATGAGTCTTACTGCCCATTGAGAAAACTGATAGTATTCCTAAGTGGTTTCTTGAGGGAAGGAGTTTTGCTGTTTATGCAATATTAAGTTTTTTATCAGTGTCGATAGATGCAGCATAGAACCTCTACAACACAAAATCAAGAAAATTAACAGCCTACTTTGAAGATAGGCGTAAGAATCAAATTACGATAGCAGACCCAGCGTCAAGTATTTACAAAGGCTACTGCAATGCAGTGGCAATGCAGACGAGCCTCCTGATTTCTTTCCATTTTATGGTAGAAGAAATGTCTCTTTGTTTAAGTGTTGGCTGTGCAACCACCTGTTGTTCTTTATTTGCAGTGCTTTATTTTAAGGCACTTTAAAGTAAAATTTCCATAAATATAAGATATTTTGGATTTAAAATAGGAATGAGATTTTGACAGCGTGGAGGAAATGTGTGCCAAAGTTAATGCAATCCTTAATCAGCTTTTAAAAGACTCGTTTAAATGTGCTTTGTTGCAAGGATTAATAATTGAGTAATTTCTACAAGCCTAATGAGATTAGAGGAAACTAATTACCTCGTGATTACGTTGCCTAGTTATTTCATTTCTACATAAGGATGCTAAAATTGACGTAAATATATGTGATTCTTTATATTTACGAAGTTTGTAGTTGGGACAGTGGAGAAAAGTGTATTTACATCATCTTCTATATATATGTAAATACAGATGTATTTAGATGTGAAAATAGATTATACAGATTTACTTTATATGTATATATATTAAAAAAAATGTATTTTAAAACACTCATATATATAACTTAAGGTACAAACAGTCCTGTTTGATGCAAGCTGCTGCTAGAGTTATCTATTACATTTCAGACAGGAAAATATAGTTCATGACTTCACCATAAAGCACATCACTAAATTGTGGGTTTGTGCTGTGGATAGATGGCAAGAGTCACCTGTTTTCTAGAGGCAAAAAAAGCTAGCCGGTCTCTCACACCACATCTCTGCATACTAAAGGAAAATAAATGCAACTAGAGTTGCCTATGGATGACAGTATCAGAAGTCGGGGGGGTGGGAGAAGAAAAACAGGGAAGGCTGACCTCACCTGATTCAGCAATGCTTCATCTAAATCAGATTTTTTTTGTGTGTGTGTGGCCTTTCAATACTTAAAGGGGGCCTGTAAGAAAGACACAGACAATCTTTTTAGCAGGGCCTAATGGGATAAGGGGTGATTGTTTTAAACCAGGACGGGGAGCTTTAGACTAGAGGTAAGGAAGAAGTTTTTTACAATGAGGGTGGTAACATGCTGGAACGGGTTGCCCAGAGAGATGGGAGAAGTTCCATCGCTGCAAACATTCAAGGTTGGGTTGGACCTGGCTCTGAGCAACCTGATCTAGTTGAAGTTGTCCCCACTCGTTGCAGGGAGGTTGGACTAGATGGCCTTTAAAGGTTCCTTCCAACCCAAACTATTCTATGATTCTTGGATTATGTATCAGTAACGAAGCCGTAATTGCAGGGTTACAAATGCCAGCGCAGAAAGGCTTACAGCATCTCAGAGACAGCAGGTCTAGTCTTTAGGAATATCTTGGAAATGCCAATTGGTGTCCATTCACCTCCAGATGATTAATTCCTTCCCCCTTCCAAGGTTGATACTGTTGTAAGTGAAACTTGAGACCCTGGGGCTTTTTTGACTTGAAAGATTAAGACCATTTTGTTTAAAGACTGTTCAAATACATAATGTATTGACTTGTCTCCTGTTCTTCCCACCCCACTACAGTTTAAAAGACCTAATGATTTATTTCTTTTCCTGTTTCTTCTGTAAGCTGGTTTCCCAAGTGTCTAATAGTATTTCTGAGTATATTTTGGGAGTATATCTATGGAGGGATATTTTATAGGGTGGATAGAATGTTAAAGAGCAAGTTGACGCTTGGGTATGAGGGCAGTGAGATGTTTGTTGTTTCATCAGAACAATCTTCCAGAATTTTAATTTGTAATCTCTAAGGAGTGAAGTACAAGAGATCAAGCAGTGGAGCTTCTCTTCTTAATTAAAAATATTAAGTAGTCGTAGGTTGTTTGTGAAAAAGCAGAGTATCAAAAAGAGAAAAGTGCTATTTCACACCTTTTTTTCATAGCATGTTTGTTAATACACTTACATGTTTGTCTGTACCCTGTAGTAACTATCGTGTATATCAGTGTTCTTTGCTTTCATTTCTTTCCTTGTTAGTGTGGTAGGTAAAATCCCCAGGATGTCATCAAGGTACATTTGAAAATATTAATTTTAATAGATCTTTATCAGTTACATCACCTGCTGTGAAGGTGTTTTGCCTGTGCTGTTCTAGTCATCTTTAGCAGGAATCCTACATTCAGTGCATTTTTGGAATACAGTATGTAGTTTGCACATAAATTTCATTAACATGGACTTTCCAGAATGAAGATGACTAGTGATGAAAAAAACGAACGTGCTTTCTAAGTTATTTTACTGGCTGGTTATATCTGGTGCTACAGAGAGCGAATAAAATGATTCAAATAAGATCAAAACGCACAGCTTTCTGATCCAGTCAGTGGTTAAACCTCAGTGCCTACTTGTAGTGTGTATTATCACGTTTTACAGATGGAGCAAGCAGAAACCGGGGTTGTCCTGAGCTTGTATGTGCAACTCTTAAGTGCAAATCCAAAAATTTAAGTCCTGGCTTGTGCTTTCTGAGCTAGCATTTTGCTTGCTGGATAGTATCTTACATGACTAGATTTTATTTATTTTTTTGCATTCTTTAAATAAAATCTTGCAGGGAAAGAAATTTGTACTGAAGAACAAATTTGTCATTTTAAGAAGATACAGCTTCTTTAAATGTTTCGTTGTTCACAAATAATGTTAAAATCTTAGTATTAAAAAAATCATTTAAGGGTGTTAATATTTGCTTGTAAACTTTGCTTAAATCATTACAATTACTATCAGTTTTTTAATGAACATATTACATGCAAATTGTATCATTAAATAAGCTTTAGTCTTACTAGATTAATTTCAAACAGAAATACTCAAATGAGTTAATGCAGAGCTATCTGACTCTATAATGGATCCTAGGAATGAATGTTTATGGAAATATACACTGGGAATTTGTTTTGGGAGAAGGATTGGATTTTTTGGTATAAAACCAGGCATTTTGATTGCAGTAGACAGCAGCTTGTTTAAGTCAGTTTGCTTGTTTGTTCAAAGGTTGGCTCAGATTCTTTCACTCTACCAAATATAAACTGCTTGCTCTAAAACTTATCAAGCTTAGCCAAAAAAATGTAAAAAACCAGATTTTTATTTTTTTCTCCTTAGAAGTAAATCTAACTAAATGAGATCTAGAGCTCATGCATTTAGCAGTATTTTTATGTGGGTTTTGGATACTGAAATGTGTAAGTCTTCCTTCTGAGAACTGAAAAAATAGAGCAGTTGAGTCTTAATTTCTTTCAGGTTTTGTTGATTCAGCCATACTGGTGTTATTTATAAGCTCCCAACACATTTTAACAGTTTTGAAGTAGTAAGAAATGGAGCACTTGGCTTTTGAATTTCTTACTACTGGCCGAAGAAGACTGTAGACTGATAAATTATAAGCAGGAAAAAAAAAATTGGCTTGTTCTTTCAGAAATAGGTACATTGGGCATTTTGTTAATGTGAAAGGGAAAAGGCCTGCAACTTACGTGAATCGTAAGTGGGTTTGGTGCAAGCAAGGAGGATATAAGTATTTCATGTGCCTCTTTTTAAATACACTACTTAGTAACCCCTTTGTAAATGCACTAGTTAGTGACCAGTCAGTTTATTTTGTCTGGAACAAAAATAACTTGACCTTATGACTTGTAAGGAAATGTGAAATAATTTAGCCTTTGCACTGCATTGCTTTTGTGGAGGAGAAAATGCTACATGATGAAACAGTAAAGACTGGCAGAATTTAGTGGGCTTAATAAACTGGCTGGGAGTTGCTACTAGAACTAAAAGTAATACAAATTTATAGTATCCATTTACAATCTAATAATATATTGTGCTGAAATTATTTGAGTTTATTGAGCTTTATTGTGGAGTAGTATTCAAAAAGAGGAGGAAATACATACTAGATCCATGCCAGTATTTCTTAACAGCCTCTTTATATCTCCACATCTCTCTCTTATTTCCTCAGAGTTATACTTTGTGTTTTAATTTATTCATTTCTTCCTTGGAAGAAACTGTATATATTTGGTTAGAACAGCCTTGGAAGAAGGAGGCATGTCAGATACCGTATTTTTTTAGTTCAAACTGTACAAAACATTCAGAGTGATATAGGTAATATTTCAGTCCATGTCAGAAATGCATACCTCTTATATTACAGAGTTTCTCTGCCAAGTATGAAAATTGTTGCTCCATCAGTCTTGGAAGTATCTAAAGCAGAAGGAAGTTACTCAAATGATTTTGAAATCTGTATGTTTTATTCACAGTTTAAAAAATTAAGGAAAAAACATTTAAGTGCTTCTTGTGTTGTTAGCATCAGACAGCAGATTTTCAGGCCTCATGGGAAGTAAATACAAGAACTGGGATGCAACGGAAATGTGGTCTCTCATCCATCCTTCTGTGTCATCATTAAACTTACTTAGAGCAGAACATTTTTAACAATGTTTGCAGAACAATGTTGAATTCTCTCCCAGACTTGACTCTGGCAAACTGGGAGAAGTAAGGAGAGAAAATTTGAAGAAGAGGAGAAGCTCAGTCTGGTTTTCATTTTCTCTACAGCTGTCATCTGGCTTTGAATTCTGCTGGAGAGCTACAGCTGGAGTCATTTTATTGCTTTACCCAGCATCCTTTTGCCTGCGCGCACAGAAATGTTTTAGTAGTCTTGGAAAAAAAATTCAGGGTATCTCTTAGCAACCATAGGACAGTAATTATTATACCAGCAGCTGGGAGCAAACCAGATTTCCGTTGTGCATTAAAAACTGGCGTAGGTTACTTTACAGATGATACTGAATAACCTGTGCCAGTACTGTACTTTGCAGACTATGGTTAGAGGATATTGAATGTGGGCGGTGTAATTGCTTTGGACAGTAGAAAAGGGGAATGTGTTCATCTGTGTGTGTGTGTGTAATAATCTGTATATTTAATATACCAAACTTAGTTCTTATGGAAAACTTTACATGCTTGCTTTTTATTTAAATGCATTTTCAATACAAGAGCATCTTTGTTTCGAGAGCTTCTCCCTTCAGGTTGTCGGTGTTTCCATTATAAATGTGGATTTTTCAGGTGTTTATGGCCTTGTCGTAAAAAGTCACATTGGAGCAGGAAGTGTTGTCCAAAGAAAGCCTTTCTGATACTAATAAGCCTGGTTTGGCCGCATCTAGACTATGAGTTTAATTAAAAAATCAGGGTTTGGGGTATTCATCTGGCATTTCTGCAGTTCTACATATTGAATAGTTGTAGGCTAAATAACATCATAACTGGCCTGATCGTTTTGCATTTTGCATAAATAGCAGAAGCTGGGCTGCATCTGCTTACCTGTAGAGTCTAGGTTGGAAGGCTGAGTGTTGTGCCTTCCCACCAGCTGTCTCAAGAGTTCTTGCCTTACAAAGGTCAGATGCCTTTCCTCTGCCTCCTGCCACCCCCAAACTTGTCCTGGAAGTCAATTAGCTTGAATTGTGGTGTCTGTGTTGGAATTTTATAAAAAGCGTTCCATTATAATTGCTACATGTAGGACACAAAGGCTTGATTGAAGATCGAGGTTTGTGTTTCCTACAGGAGTGTCTGGCACTGCGGGTTAGCCCTGTGATCGATGATCAGCGCCTGTGTCCTTCATTAGATGGAGCCCTTCTTCACTGCTAGGGGGGAGCGTGTGTCTGTCTGCACGAGCATGTGCAGATGTCCTTTTTGCTCTACAGTATAGATAGATTATTTTTGAATAATAGTAAAAAAAAAAAAAGGTGTGAATCACCTGCAGGGGCAGAAAATAATGCAGGCTGTTGCACATGTCACCCGGGGATAAAGACTGGCTTGTGGGTAGTATTTGTTTTTTCCCTGGGAAGGAAGGAAAGGTAGTTTTTGCAGCTCTCATCCTTCTCTCTAGACCACTCAAATTAGTAATAGCTGAGGGGAAAAGGGGATTTGGTAGTGCTTATCACTGTGGTTTCTGCAAAATGGCTTTTAGCTGTTAAGTGTATTCTGGCTTAAATAGTTACTGCTTGTAAGCATTTGTAACATTACTCAAACCAAAAATAGTTGTAGGCATCTCTTCCTCATTCTGAATGCAGCTCTCCCGTGGTTTGAACCAGTGTTTTGGAAGCTTTTCATGTCATTGGGCAATGTACTTGCAGGAGTGCCTCCTGCTAGGAAGATGTTTGATATTGCACTAATATTTGATGCTTTTTGCTCTTAAAGGAAGCGTATGTCCATGAAATCTAACTCTTGCCAATTGCCTCAGCATTTCTTTTGTAGTCCTTTCCCAACAGTGTTTGACCAGAAAACTTAATTTTTACAGCAGCAGGGTCGATTACATAGTGATATTGTCATGCTCGAGGATCTGAAAAGAGTACTTCTGAAAAGGGTCTTCAGAATTTTTCAGTCAAACTTTAACCTGATTGAGCTGTTGTCTTTCACAGGATGTATGCTCTCTAGTATTAATGAAAGCTGATCATTAATTAATTACCAATTTTAATGTTTTTCCACTCAGTGCTTCTCATTACTACATAAATTCTTAGTGATGTGGGGAATTTCTTTCTCCTGAAGATGATTGCTTTCACTTTATCTACATGTCTTAAAACTTGATACATTAGGCTTTTATGTACGTGAGGTACTAATGTAATCCCAGAATAAGTTCCTTAAGTATTTTGATAAATGAAAACGAATGATTCAGTGTTAGTACTTAACCTGTCAAAACTTCTACTTTATGTCTTCCTCAGTAGTTTTCTGCAGTGTTTTTACTGTTTCTCCCTTAATGTTTTCTTGATAACATACAAATCCTTATAATAAAGCTGGAACATTCTTTTATCCAGAAATTGGGTGATGCCAGAATTTTCTCTGTGCTATCAGATGATGACAGCAAGTTAACTTTACAGCGTCTTTCAATACAAACAAAACTACACTACATTTTTTGGCAGCCCAGTAGGATTTATATCAATATGCTGTACTGTATCCTAAGTATATCCCAGTCAGTTAAGCTTCAAGAATGAGAACTGTTTGTTTTTCTGTTCTTCGTGGAAACTGGATCCTCTCACAAGCCAACATTCCACCCAAACATACTCTTCTTTATTCTGAGTGGCACACGTCCTGCAGATATCTCATTATATGTTGCCACATGGTATCATTTTTTTGTATCAAATTGCCTGATATATATAACCTTAATTTCAAAAAGACACGCATGGTTGTTTAATACACACTTACTGTAATTAAACATTTTAATTGAGCCAGTATATGTTAAAACTGGCTTTCTGTTCCTTTCCAGCTGAACTTGCTTTTAATTTTTTTAGAAGGTCTGACTAGCTTGTGCTTTATTAGTCTCAGAGAATTTTTCTTCCAACTGTGTATTTGTAAACACTGGTAGCCTGGTGAGTAGTTAGAAGAAGCATAATCTTGGAGAACTGACTAATCTCTCCTTCCTTAAAGAAATGCATCAGTCCCAATTTGGCAACTGGGTTACGAAGGTACCTATCTCTGATGCCCAATTGTGTACACTCTGTAGAGGAGAAACTCTTATTTCCTAAGGCTGACTTGCATTAGAGAAAATACTTGCCTACTTATAAGTACGTTGAAAATGTTGTTTTAAAAATACTTGTGTTTATAGATGTCTGCAATACATTATGTAGATTATTAATGCATTTATGTATGAACTTGGTGAGTTTGGTGTTTCTGTATAAATGCAAAATCACTTCAAGGGTGTTCTTATGTATTCCAGACAACTCAAGAAAATACATCGGGTTCATTAATGAAAGATCACCTTTTCCAGCACGAAACTGTAGTAACGAGTGAACCTTACAACGGTGCAAATTTAAGGCCTTCAGCATTTGAGGATTTCAGCACCAGGAGAGCTTGTTTTCCTAGCCAACCTAACCAGGTAAGACTACCAACAAAAGCAGTTCTTACTTTGTTTGTGGCATTAGTGGCACAGCGTGTAGTTTCTGACAAGAAAGCACCTTCATTCTAAGTGTCTGTATGTAATACTATAGACTCACCTTCTTGAAATGATCAATATAAGCTTGGCAGCTGAAATATTGCAGCATTTTTATGGCAGAGGTAAAACTTTGTGAAGGTATTTACCTGTGGTTGTAGTACAGCAGACTACATGAATAAATCACTTCCTTTGAAGTCAGATTTCAGTATTACAGACTTCTGTATCTGCAGCTTTGAAAATTTGTTAAAAATTATTCAGAAAATCCTAATTGACCATGAGCTCAATACCGGATATGGGTACATTAATATTGTTTTGATGAGAAATATTGAAAAGTATCTTTAAAATGGATGTCTTGGACCCATTGCACAGTGGGACACTTTCGCTAAATATTTTTAGTGAAACATTGCTTATGCTTTATAACTGCCTGTTTAAACTAGAATGTTCTATTTTGGTACAGAAAGGAAACCACTATATCAGTTGTGCATGAAAAATATTAAGGTATTGGTAAAATAGACATAAAACAAAAAAAAACACTAATGTGAGGAATGCTGATGTACAGGCATTTTTTAAAAGAGGTCATATTTATTCAACATTCAAATGGAGAGGCAGTGTTACAGCTTTTCCTTTAACAGTATAAATTTTGGGGTTTTTTCTAAGCCATAAAGAACTGACAGGTTTTGTAAACTGTAGGAATAGACTTAATAGTGAGTTGGATAATAATTAGAAGATTTTATGCATAGAAGCAAACACAAGGGAAGCTTTTTAGAATAAGCTTTAATAACAGAAGTCAAAACAGAATGCCAGTTCAAGTAGTTGGGAACATGTCAGTAGGAAATATTTTTGCTCCTTGAAATAAATCTGTTTAATACCCTAGGTCATTCTTGCGAAGAAAGATAGGATTGTATTAAAGTTGTGTATCAGCTGCTTCCTAGCTACTTTACTGAGCAAAAGAAGCAGTGTTATCTGGATGACTAAAGAGCTTGAAATTGTGTTTTTTAATCATTCATACTCTGCAATTATCTCTTTGTGTAAGTCACCTCATATTTTTATTTGTTCCATTCATCAAGTGTTACATATTTTTTGCTCTTCCCATTTACTTGCAAAGAAAAGTTTCTCCGAATAGAATAGATGGGTGATTAAGTTATTGCAGCTAACACTTAACATCTGCAGTAACCAGTGATGTATGTGCTTAGTCTTCATTGAGTTGTAAAGAAAAGTATGGTAGCCTAGAATACCTGTATGTTTTAAGAACATAGATAGAATTGGCTACTGAGAAAATTAGAGTTTAAGCTGTGGTATACTGGATAGTGCCTGCCTGATAGAAATTAAATAGGAATGACAATGCTAAAATTCACTTCTTGAAGACTGAAGGTATGGGAAATTGCATGGAATTTAAGTAGATACTTTTAAAAATATTCTTAATCATATTGTAGCACTACCTGCACCCAACACTCCATGCTTTTTGCATGGGCCTGTGATGCACACATTTAGAATATAGGCAAGTCAACAAAATCTCCCATTCAGTATGGGCACACACCTCACAGTCTCTGCTGAACTCCATGCATGTGGCCGTGTGGCACAGCAGATCTTGAGGTAAATGCCTGTTTTGTTTCAAATTTTTTTTTTGTTTCAATTAACATCTTTAATGTTAATCATTAATCTGCTGAAAGAAAAGCACATTTGTATTGGTAAAGACCTCGCCAGGTTGGTAGTACTGGCAGACCTCGAATGTCTTCATAATTAGAGGTGAGACTGAGCTGTAAAATGAGCTGTTAAGGATAAGAAAGCTATCTCTCCATAAAATTGGGTACAGTCAGATAATCACTGAAGATTGACCATATACATACATACCTTAATTCTTATGTATTTCCCTGGGACTTTTCATGTCTTGGGGCTTGGAACTGATGGAACTGTGTAAATAAGTATAAATAAGTTTGAACAAGTCCCTCAGCTCTTCTGCCTCTGACACACTGATTCATGTTTAACTTAAATTCAGTAGTTTGCAATGGTATCTCCAGCTGCTGGAGTCCTCGTGTTGTGGTGCTACAAGCTAAGCAAAGTCAGATGTATCTGTCTGAGGGGAGACAGTGAAGGCTACAGCATTGGTGTATTAGGTTTGCCTGACCAGATTTTGATGGGGGAGGGGCTGTAGGGGTGGCTGCTGCAAGCAGCTGTAAGAAGTTTGCCCTAAGTCTGACAGAGCCAATGCCAGCCGGCTCCAAAAACGGACCTGCTGCTGGCCAAGGCTGAGCCCATCAGTACTGATAGGATAGGAACACCTCTGTGAAAACATATTTAACCGCAGCCCCATTCCGTGTTCCCCTGTGCCACTCAGGGGAAGGAGGTGGATAAACTGAGATTGATGTTAATCCCAGGAAGAAGGGAGGGATGGGGAGAAGGTGGTTTGTTGGGTTTTTTTCAAGATGTGTTTTTATCTCACTATCCTCTCTGATTTATTCTTTAATAAATTTAACTAACTTCCCCCAAATTGAGTCTGTTTTGCCCAGGACAGTAGATGCAAGTGATCCCTGTCCTTAGCTCAAACCATGGGCCTTTGGTTATATATTCTGCCCCTGTCTAGCAGAGAAGGGGGGTCACAGAGGGCGTGTGGGGGCACCTGGCCACTGGCCAGGGTCAAACTACCACAGGGCAAGTGTCAGTGCCATGGTTTAAGGGGCACCCCGTCAAGTAAGGTGCAGTGCTACTGAGTTCAGTGACGTCCACAAAAATTGCCTGCTTAAGTTCGAGCTGGCTGATTATGTTCATAATTACACCTGAGTCTGGATTGTGTAGTGTTCTTAAGGTTTCATGTGCCTCAAGCTTTCATATAGGTCCAATCAAACACTCACTATGTAAGCGCTTTATAAATATACTTTTCCAGCATTTCCCCATTTTTTTCTTAAAAAAATTCTTAATATCAATTGCATAAAGAATGTAACGCTGCCTCGTTTGTAACGTGTTAGACCTTAAGCATTTTAGTAGGTGTCTGGCTGAGGACTTGGAAAAAAGAAATGAGTTCTGTGTATGTGGTGCATTCTGTCAATCAAATGAAAAGCCTTCAAAGACTGAGGAGAGGTCAGATTTTACAGTTATTAGTATTTGTAGTGATCTTTAATGACTTATTCACTGTCTGGGGAACGGGAGGTTGAGGATGAGTTTTTCTGGTTTGAGGTTTGGTGTGGCTTTTTTCTTTTAAACGATGGGTTTTGCTTAATGTCTTAAATGCGTGCGTAATGTTCTGTGGACAGTGGGGTGGGGATCCTTCATGCCTGTAACATACAGAATTGTAATGTCATTTTTGATGTTTTTTCCCTCAAATTTATGCTGTTAACTGGTCAAAAAATCCAATTGGCTTTAGCTAGTTACTGATGCTAAAACAATAGGTTCTTTAGCACAGAGTTGAGAAGCAATCTGCTTTTCTAAGCAAAGGGGAGGCCTAACTGCTTG
This sequence comes from Apaloderma vittatum, assembly GCF_000703405.1. Lineage (NCBI taxonomy): Eukaryota > Metazoa > Chordata > Aves > Trogoniformes > Trogonidae > Apaloderma > Apaloderma vittatum. Next base: position 28,545 of record NW_009715521.1, on the reverse strand, counting down.
CAACAGAGCCTGGGGAGGTATGGAGGAGCAGTGATGTTGGCTGAATAGGATATAACCTTTCTTCACCCTGTATCCTCGAGACCTCATGGAAGTCCAACTATGTGGCTTGGAGCCAAGGGAAAAAAAAAAATCCAACTATTTTTTTTAGCATACTCCAGTTGAAACTCCCAGGGCACAGCAGCTCTAATTACAGTTCTGTACCTAAAATATATCACATAAGGATTATCAGGCAGGGAAGTGATGGTTAGAGCAGGCTATAGATATTCTTACATAATCAGAAGCTGGCATATTTTAAGAAGCTATTCCTTCCTCTTTCCCAGCTGCCTTCCCTCTTCCCTCCTCTGCCTCCTACCCCAAAACCAGGGCATGCAGACTTCAGTGTAGTAGGAGCACAGGCGCACACAAAGTGATACAGAAGTGAGTTTACTTAAAACATCATCTTCACCAGCTTGTTGTTCCATATTACAACAGATTAGCAACGTGTAGTTCAACTGTTGTCCTAGACTATTGCATGGTGACACATTAATTGGCATTAATTTGATCAGTACTAATAAGGTAAATGCTCTCAAAGCAGGAATACTGATGCATACCCAAGTAGTTCTGGAAGAACTTGTATGGTTAGTTGGTTTGGAGTGATTTTTTTTTTTGATTTTTTTTTTTTTATTTTCCCCTCTAATTTTCCTGTGAGGTGGTTTGCAGGCTGTGCACTTGACAGGAGAAAAAGACGGACTTTGACTTAAAGCTCACCTATATTCTGGCCCAAATTATAGTAGCCCTACAGTGTAGGAAATAATTGTCTGCCTGTAAGGCAGGAATACTGGGACATACAGAAACTTCTGCTTTTTTGCTGCACTATCTGCCATTTTCAGGAGCTCCTTCCATACACATGCTATGTTTTTATCCTGTCATAATTTGCAACTTTTCTTGAAAGTCACTTGTAATCGGTAACATTTAGTGATAGTCCGCTATCTTGCGCATAGATCCAAAGTCTGCAGTATTTCAATTCAGACGATTCAAATTTGCCACCTTCAACAACTTTTACGTGCCCCTGTGCCCTTTCATTATAAGGCAGAATAAGCGAAAACTCTATCTTATCTCTCTGCTGTTTGTTTTGTATGTGTTTAGCATGTTCCGTCTTTATTTGCCTTTTGAGGTAAAAGGCCTTGAATTATGGTCAGGTCATGACAAGTTGAAAATTTACAAAGTACTGGGGTGTTTGCCTGCTGATGTCCTAAACTTTAAGTACTTTATATTAGCTAAGGGGAGATGCATTTAAAAGCCACTGTTATTGATTGATCATGCTACTGAATATTACTCCTCATATAGCAAATCCTTGTTTAGAATACAGCTTTGAGAATAAGTAACAAGTATTCAATACTGTTGTTGCAAAAGCAGAGGGCATTGGAAGACTTAGAGCAGGAATAAAGGACAGTTTCTCCCAGATGACTTGAGTAACTCAAAGCGCATGTATTGGGGAGTTAATCCTAAAGCCGTGGATCATCACTGGTGTGAAATCAGGAAACTGATGTAAGGTGTAATAGATCTGTGGACTTAGTTGCCACTGAAAGATAAGAAAACCTGAATACCGAGTATAAGTCAAAGAACAGTATCAAGTTTTATGCAGATACTGAAATATCCAAAGCTTCTATGAGATCCTAAAAGTCAGGAAAGAACGCTGAAGCTTATGGTCCTACTCGTATGCAAAAGGCTCGTTATTGCGAGGAAGCCTGTAAATTGTACTAGTCAGAAAATGAGCTGAAATTTTTGTCTTCAAGGAGCAAAATAAAAAATCCTGGCTTTTAACTTTCTAATCCTAAGTTTTACTTGTAGATGTACATAAATTTGGGACTTTGCTATAGTAAACTTCTCTTGCTTTCTCATTTCAGGTCCCACTGAAGTCAATCAGACACGTTAGTTTTCAGGATGAAGATGAAATAGTTAGAATAAACCCTCGTGACATTTTGATACGTCGTTATGCAGACTACAGGCATCCCGACATGTGGAAGAACGACCTGGAGAGGGATGACGCAGACTCAAATATACCATTTTCTAAATCAGACAGTAAAAAATCTGACTATTTATACCCATGTGGGGATGGAACTAAGTTGAATTCCCTGAAAGACTCAAAGAGTTCTGTGGTATTTAAAACTCAGCCTTCCTCATCAAAATTTAAAAACTCGAAAAGAAGAAAAGAGGATGGTGAGCGTTCCCGCTGTATATACTGCCAGGAGAGGTTTAATCACGAAGATAACGGCAGAGGAAAATGTCAAGATGCACCAGATCCTATTAAAAGATGTATCTACCAAGTTAGTTGCATGCTTTGCGCGGAGAGCATGCTGTATCACTGCATGTCAGACTCTGAAGGAGATTTCTCTGATCCTTGCTCGTGTGACACTAGCGATGACAAGTTCTGCCTGCGCTGGTTAGCGCTGGTGGCACTCTCGTTCATCGCGCCATGTATGTGCTGCTACCTCCCCTTGAGAGCATGCCATCACTGCGGTGAGGTGTGTGGGTGCTGTGGAGGAAAGCATAAAGCTGCGGGATGAATCAGTCTGGTGCCAAGCAGAGCTGAAAAAAAAAAAGAATCTTTGTTCCCAGGAAGCATCTAACTTGGATTTGTGGAAGCTCTTTGGCAAGCTGAAGGGAATCTTCTTTCATGTAAGAGATGCTTGATGTGGAGGAAGCGACAAGACTTGTCAGACCTTGGCATTTTACAAGTGCTAGCCATGCCTAACTATTTCCTTGGAGTGCGTGGCGTGCGTTGCGAGTCGTGAAGGAGATTTTGCGAAGGAAAGCCTATTCTTATTACTGGCTATAAAATGAGTATATAAACTACGATTATACTAAAAGGGATTAACTTTTGCCACTTTGTACATTCACGGTTTAGGTGAGGGGGCTCTTTTAAAAAGGATTAAAACTTACCTGAGGGGAAATCTTAACTAAAAGTGCACTAGTGACAGTTGATTTAAGATTAAGAAAAGTTAATACTCGGCAAATGAGAAATGAAACTGATTTTAAGTGCAACTAAATCACTTATTAATAGTTTTTTGGAAGCGACTTTATGTATAAATAACAAATGTTTATATTTAACTAAATGTGTAAGGTACGAATTATTACATGTTAAACTTTCCTTCCCTCTGATATAGTAGGTATGGACCATATCTACTGTCACATTCCATGGTAGTATTTTAAATATTTAATTAGTTAATTTAGTCGCATTTTTATTCCGGATGGACAAATTGATATTTTCAGTCCTGTTTCCCTTCAGCTACAGTTTGTGTTGAGTTGTATCCATACATTCTGATAATCTAAAAACCTTTAAAATATTAATTATTCTAGTCTTGAGTGACCAATATTTTTTTGTTAAGCACAGATGTAATTGTCTAAAATGTTCTTGTTAGAACATAACATTTATTTTTATATATAAATGACTTTGATTTCAACATAATAGCAAAAAGGAAGTTGTTTCTGTTGCTCAACCAGCAAGTTGTTTTCTTTTGGGGTGTCCTCCAAAAATACTTTATTGCATATTCAGATGTTCATTAAGCAAAAGGTACATTAAGGCAGTTGTAACAAATTGTCATCAGTGTTCTTGTTTATCCTTCTGTTAAACTAGGATCCTGTTCAGCTGTTTATCAAGTACTATGATTAAAACAAAAGATTAATAACAAAAGTGAAATTGTTTTCATTATTTTGAACTGCAACTTTTTCTTACTTGAATGGGCAAGAACAAAATTGCTATGTGTTTTGTTGAAAAACCAACAACAAAAGGACTTAGCTTGAGAAATAAATTACAGCCCAGGCAAAATTGGAGTGAACTTCTTAATTGAGGCAGAGGGGAGGGAGAATGGAAGAGGGAGGGAGGAGGAGAGAGGCAGAAGAGAGAATGTGTGTCTGGCTGGGTCTGCGCGGTGGTACATTACATACTGTATTTGCCCTGGCTTTGTACTTCAGTGTGTTTAACTTTCAGATGAGAATTAACTGATTAACCCACTGAGAATTTTTTAAAATGTTACGTGCTTTGCTCTATCATGAAGTAAGAAACATTTACTTCTCATTGAAGATATGTAAAACACTAAAAACTGTCATAATTCATTAGCAAAGGTGCCTGTTTGATATCCTGGCAGGATTGGGACAACCTGTCCTCAATATACCCTTGTTTTTAAACAAAAAAACCTACTTGATTTCAAAAGATGCACATGACTGACTTCTCTCACTTCCTATGCATTTTTTCAGTGTATTCTGTGTAACTGTTCTTTCTGCATGTATCAGTGCCCTTAATTTTCCTTTGTAGCCCAGAAGTAAAAGGAGCAAATGTATATATAACATTATCTGTCTGTAAAATACTTTTTAAAAGAAAACATTTATATTTATATTAGCTTGAATTGACCACCATGTGTACATAGATCATCTCGAAAGTATTATTTCACATTGAAAAGAAGACAAATATATTGATAACTGTAGAAGTAACTGAAGAGCTTCTAGTTTTATATTAAGAGTTGATTGGATGAATTAAGTCCAAGAATGTGACACGGTAGCAGCAGTCTTGGTTTTTACTGTTTATATATTTGAAAGCTGCTACTCTGGCTGATTTTCATGCTTCACACATTTTCAGCTAAACTTGGTTGCCTAGAATAGACTGTTAACTTCAAAAACAACTTTGATAAAAAAATTGTGATGTTTTATTAGTGAATGAGAGGAATTTAATATTTGTAAGCGCCAGGATCCTAATTCAAGGTGAAGAGAGTTATGAACAACCTAAGAAAAGAACTTGCTGGCTGTACAGGCAAATGCTATAGATTCCTATTGTGTATATACTTCAGAAAGGAATGAGTTTAACAGTTTCCTCTGAGCACTATAGAGCATAGTGAAACTCCCAGTCCTGTACTGTATTTTATATGAAACTATATGCTTTTAATATTTTTACTGAATGTGTACACTAGCTTTTCACCTTGCATTTAACCGCCCTGCTTGCTCAAATGTTTTCACCTTTTGCTTTCCTCTTTGAAGACTCGATTCACCTAGAAAAGGTTACTGAGCTGACGTATGTTCACTTTTTCTTCTCGTGCTGGAAGTGTCAGCCTGCAAGAACGGCACAGATCCGTGGTTATGTAAGGCTTGGTTTGAGTAGGATGCACACGGACTTTTTCTCCTGACGTTGGGGATCTTGCCCACTGTTGCAGCTGGGATGAGTAGTGGGAGGTTGGATGTACGGCAAACCCATTCCAGAGTGGGCTGTTGAATCCGTGCGTGTTTGGTTTTGGCAGCATGTAACATTTGTTCTGTCTATTCGGAAATTTAAGCATTTGGGAAAAGAGGAATTTCTTCCCCAGTCCAAACTCCTCCCCTTGCCCTTAACATCCAAACTGTAGTTTGTCAGGCATGTGGTAGAAGAGGTTTGTGTTGCTTAAAGGGGAGGCCAGAGCTTTGGGAAACCATCACTGAATATTAAGTCCCTCGCTTGCTGAAAGCCTCAGTTACCTGAAAATTAAGTATTTGCACTTGAAAGTGGGGAAAGAAGTTCGATGATAGCAGCACTCGTGCACCATCTACTGGATGGAAAACATTCATCTGCATTGAGGCGCAATATTTGGTTACATAGTAATTTAACTGGCTATTGGTGCACTACTTAAGCTACAAAAATATGCTAAGCCTTACTTACGAATTTACAAAATCATAATTTAGACTCTTCCTGTGATTATCCTACCATACTTCTTAAGTTTTATTATTAATATTGCTTAAAAGTAAAAATGTTTTAGCCGTATTTTTTGTTAGGTTTAAAATAGTTACAATGGCCTATTACACAAGAACATAAAAATCAGGAATGAAATGAAAGTTCTTTTGATTCTGTCACTGGCTTCACAAGGAAGATTTACTGGTTTTTTTTCTTTTTCTCCTTTTTTTTTTCTTTTTTTTTCCTCTCTTGGAGCTTTTTCCCACAGCAAAGTGCTGGAATTTTGATGTTCATGCAGAGGGAATCTGGCCTTTTGGTTTGTGATACGAGTCAAGTTTTGAGCGTGTGCAAGGTCAGTCTGTGTGCTCACACATGCAATTTGGTAGTTGTGAGGGTTATACCTGCAGCCACATGCGAGACTAAAGCAATATTCTGATAATAATCTAGAATTGCTATGGCAACGGTTAGTAAACAGCAGCAAATGATGGCATGAAACTCAGATGTCTTTGCAGAGCTTATGTAAGGGATGTTCCAAACAGTCTTAACTGATGTAGTTTCCTCTAGAGAAAAAAAGGTGTTCTCAAGAATGTCTTAATCCTGCATGTTGGAATATAACATTCCCATTTCAAATGTCTTCTCTTCAGAAGGATTGTTCGTGTGCACCTGGAGGATAATGTTGAACTCCTGTGTAAATAATGGACAAGTCTAATGTAGACTTTAAATCTTTTCAGAGCTTATGGCACAGTATGCAGCCAGTACAGTGATAGATTCATAATAATAAAATGAAGATCAAGTGTGGTGGCTGGCAACAAAATGGTAACTTTAATAAGATGCCTTACAGTACTGTTAGACCAGCAGCTGGGTGGATAAAACTACCATTTCCTTCAGTGCGCTGTTAAATACAAGGAGGGGGTGAGGGGGTTGTTTGGGTTTGGTTTGGTTTTTTTCCTGAAAGCTTCTCTTTCATAATGGCGAAAGCTGTGGTTCATTTAAGAAATCAAAGCTGCTGATGAAGAAGCCTTCAGGTTGAAAGCTGCAGTGTAAGCTGTACATAGTTTTCCTTCTTTCGCTTGGTGCAATTTGCTTTCCACCCTGATGACCTCAAAGTGCCTCATGTGTATATTGTTTCCATTAAACCTCAGCTGCAGTTTCTTTCTACTAAATGATGTATAATTTAGTTAACTCATCCCATAGGTGTTTCCTTTATGAATATGAATATAGCTTGTTTCTTTGAGTATATAATGTAAATATGCCTTCAAGTTTGTAACTGGTTTGTTACAGCATATCCTTGTAAGTTGACATAGCAGATAACCCCATAAAAAAATGTTTCAATGTTTTTTTCCTGTAATTACCTGATTAAAACTATCTTGAAACAACTGACATGTTTTTCCATTCTGTGTTGGGATTACTCACAACAGTGTGTATGAAATTAAATGTTGCAGCTCAAAAACACAATAAAAAGATGTAAATACAGGTAATCATTTTGCCATGGTATTCTGCCTCCTTGTTAAACAAAATGTTAATCAGATCTTTTTATGATTTTAAGGCTGGTCAAACAAATGTTGTATTACCTTCAAGCTTCAACATCTTTCATCGTAAGAATGATTTTTTAAGAGTTGCTATGTTTTAAGCAGAAATGTGCCTGTACCAGCTTGCTTTGTTATCTACAGCAGTGCTTGTCCTTGACACCATGTGATGGAGGTCATGATTCCTTCCTCACGTTTGAGTTCCCACTCAACCCCGCCACAGAAATGTGTCTCTGAATATAATTCTAAGCTTTGTGCAAATTAAAGAATAAGTTACACATCAGAAAAGGAAGGAAAACTGATCAGTCTATGAATTAAAATTAAGATGACTATGTAGAAATCTGTGAGACCATAATTTGAAAGCCCAGTGGTCACGGTTTAGGATGGATTATTCTAAATTGAATTGTATTTGCCTCTAGCTTTTGCAAATGCGCTCTTATTGGTTACAACCAATAAAGCAAATCTCGCTGTTCATCTGATCAGATTCTAACTTGAAAAATTTTATTATTGTCAGATGTAATCATTACATGGACTATTAACTGTTAATGCTTGAGCTTTTAACTGGTAGTTAGAAAATGCAGCTCTACCAGAGAAAGGAGTCAGGCAAATGAATTGAGTGACTAACAAGGTGTGAGGGGTTAACAGAGACTATTACGGGGCTATGTGAAGACGAGTGTGAGAGTGACTCGGCATTAAACATGGTTTCATAAAAATTAAAAACCTAGTGTTAGATCTCAGGCAAGTCCTCCCTGAGGTCATGGATAATACACAGTCTTCTGTTTTTGAACAAGAAAAAAAGGATGGGTAAAAAAGAGAGATTTTTTTTCTTTCTTGTTATTTTTTCCCCCTTGTTTTCCCTTTTTTCCTTGTGTTTTTCCATATTTTCTGCCCTTTTTGATGGGTAAGTCAAATTCAGTTCCTGAGGTTTATAAATTAAATCAAAACCAGAAGTTAATCCGTAGACTACAGTATGTAGATCACAGATGTAGTTGCCAATTTCTAAAGAGTGTTCATTAAAATATCCCAATTAGTCCTTGCTAAATAGCAATTAATAGTGGTTTAGATCACTGTTTCTTGAATCTTTTGGCTTAATGTCGTGGGTCACTGTGTGCTGTGGGACCAGAACAGGCAGGGTCTAGTCTGTAGGGTTATATCATTACTTACATCATTTGGGAACACTGAGCTACATAATGAAATTTAATAGCTTGGAAACAGATACAACAAGTGGATGAGAATAAATAATCCCACATTTCATAACTTTAACTTGAGATTGGAGAGCGTGTGTGTGTGTGTGCGCACAATGGGATCTGATGAGTACTGCATAATGCAAATGATGAGCAATACTTGTTTTTACCTGGAAGGAAAAGAAAGAAGTCAGATCTTCAAGAAGTGTGTAGCTCTACGTATCCATGCCCTGACTTGAGAAATTTGGGAACATTTGAGAAAATCAGGACTTTCACCAAGAATAAGCCTTTCAGATGAATTGTGATTTCAGCTAAGTGGTGATCCAGCAGATTCCAGGCACATCTCAGTACCCACCAAATTACACGTGATGTGTTTTTTAGCAATGTATAGTATGGCAATTTGAAGAAGTGCACAGGAACAGTTATTTCCTATTTAGCATTTACTGCCTTTTTTTTTTCTGTTTTTCCCCTTCTAAAACCACTAACAAAAAACTCTTCTGCATTCCGATTTTGAGTAATATGTATCAAGGTAAGACAAGCTGACCAAAAATCTCAATGGAGGATGAATGGAGAGGGAAAACAAATAAGCAAACAAAAAAACTTGACCAGGAAAGCTCCTTTTAATTCCTATATGGTAAATAATGAAGCAACTCCTAAATGAAAGCTGTTGCAGTGACCTGCTGCCTAAAAATGGAGACTTTATAGTTGCTTTCCGTGTTAATAAGCAGCCTTGATAAGAAATAGTTGTGGTTTCACCAGAAAGACAATGTGCAGATGTTAATGAGCTTGCTAACAGTAGAAAATGCTTGGGAGGGGCTTGTAATGGTAGAAGCATATTTAGTGAGATCAAGAATAAATGTTTGAAAGAGAAGGAATTATCTTTTTAAACATAGATCCAGTATCGATTGATCAAGTCAGTGCTACAGTTAGCAGTAAGAAAGCCTGTTAGGATGATTAAACTCCCTGCTGCATGCAAAACTGGCATTGAATTATAGGCTAATTTCCCAATCTCCAGTATTGCAACCTGCCAAACCATTCCTGTATGAGCTCTCTCTCCTCCCACTGCTACATTTGTAGAAAACAAATCTGTTGACATGTAGTAAAGACCTTCTTCGCCTCCCTTGTTAGATCACTTGCCATTTTGTATCCCATGTAAACAGCAAGTAGCTTAGGGAACTATTTCTTTCAAGCTGAGGATATGAGACTCTTTTGGTTATTTCTGAAGTAAAAGGGGAGTGTGGAAGCATATCACTGCTGTCAGCACCTATCACTGTCTGTGTGCCAGAGCTGACCACCTCTTCTTACCTGCCAACGTGCTTGGGCGCTTTCCTCTTGTTGCCTATGAGGGAAGTGTTACGGTGACTTGATCTTTCCTACACTTTTTTTCCATAACTCATTCCTTTTTCCTTTTATGTTCCCTGAAGTCGTCTTCAGCATTCTTTGCCGACATAAGGAGTTTTTACGGGCCATGTGTGCACCTGATGACTAGAGCTGCTGATTACTGAACGTCCATTATGAAGAGCATTTAAAAGTTGTGTTGCAAGGGCCAAGAGTATGAAATACTGCATCTCTCCTGAATATGGTAATGCTGGCAAGTTTTCTCTGTGACATGCTCATCCAGCCACAAGCTGCCCACTCCAAAGAATTGATTTCTGAGGCTCATAGGGTTTTACCTAAATATTCATTTGTCTCTTGCCCATTTGAATATAATCATCTCTAAGATGGTAATGGGATGAACTCTCCAGAGCATCATGGGGCAGCTCTTTCTAAGTACAGGGGGGAAACCAAACCCTGAAGCTCTAAACAGCACTTGGTTTGCTCTTTTGCCCCAACAATCACATCAGTAAAATCACACACAGTTAAATAATTTTAACAACTGTTGAAACAAACGTGGTGGCACGAATTTGGGAGGGCTGTTGTTGTTGGCCTTCAACAGCACTAGGAATGCTGTTGAGTCACCAGCCGTGCAGGACCCGCTGTCGCTATTTTCCATGATGTTACAGCTATGTGTTAAAAACTCTGCTTTTGGAGAGAGCTCTTTTTCTTTCAGGCCTGCTTCTGTCATAAGAGTGATGAAATGATTATTCCTTCTTCCTTAGGCCTGGTGGTCTTCAGTGAGTTCTTAGAGGCCTGGAAATTGGTGGAGGCAAGAGATGTGAGAATGGTGATCCCTGAGTTGAAGAGGTACAGTGTGGGACAGAGGTTAAATTTGGGGGGGGAATAATAGGAATGGAGAGGGAGAGCAGAGGAAGAGGAGCATCAACTGGGCACTGTTCACAAAATTAACTACTTTGGGATGAGTCGACAAGTGATACAGTATCCACAAGAGATTTCAAACTTTGTGACTACAGCGACGCAGCTTCTGACTTCCCCAGTGCCCTTCAGCCTCATTGTGTACCTGAAGAAATACGAAAGTCTGTTATAGGTCAGGTCCTGGCTCTTCCATAACAGCCACTGCCTCTCAAATCCACCAAGTCATAGCACAGAACACTTTTCTTTGTAAATAGTGTTTGTCTGGGATTTGCACAGATTAATATTGAATATTGATATTGAAGGTTGACTGCTCTCCAGACATTTCAGTTAACACTCTCTCCTAAAGTGGTCGTGGTATTCAGACTTGTGAATAATTGTAGCTTGTGGCAGGCTTGTGTAGTCATCTCTGTGTTAGCTATGTAAACTTATATTTCTAAAGTCACGGCTGTGAAGGAGTATCCAGAAGGCTTTAGTGCATTTGAAGCTGGTTGCCCAGAGAAGTGGACGAGTCTCCATCCTTGGAGATGTTCAGCACTCACCTAGGCATGTCCCTGAGTAACCTGCTCAAACTGGCCCTGCTTTGGGCAGGTAGCAATGGTCTCAAAGTCACAGCATCGGTGATTCTGTCGTTGTTATTCAAGAAAACAATGAGTTTGGAGAAGCAAGAGAGCAGCCTTGGAAGAGTGGTGTGATTTTGTGCCTGCTACATCTGGTCTCTGATTGGGAGGCAAATCCTGCTCTTACAGCTTAAATATTTCAATGGCCATAGAAGGATTGCCGTTTTAGTCATGTCATCATTATACTTCAGTATTTTTCACTGACAGAATTATTAAAATATGACTATATTTCATGAACAAAGGCTTCAATATAAGTAAAAGGTATTAGCATAATATGGAGGTGACGTGGAAAGCTATTCCAACTGTTAGTAAGCTTAAAAATATGCACAGGTGTTTGCATAAGTACTGAGCAGCTGCTTCACACACTCCATTGGCACAGAAAATGTTTTCTCAGAGTTGCTAACTAAGACAGTTTAGTATAAATAAATAAATAAATACATACATAAATAAACCAGGCTCTCCAAACCTTTTGCAGTCGCGCAGGGTGAGCCTGGACTCAGGTGCCCTCATGCACGCGGAGCCAGTGTCTAGTGATGGCTCTGGCACCCTGCACCTGGTACAAAATTTATATGGTGCTCAGTAGCCAGAGCCAAAGGATGGGTGGAGAATCAGAAGATTGAGTCATTCCCCTTCATGCCTCTCCTAAAAAAATCAAAGTAATGTTACTGCACACAAACCTCCATCCCGTTTTCAGACAGACATTTGTCTCAAGTGGTTACTAGGATAGATTTTAACTATGTAATTGCCAGTTCAAGTTTCTTAGTCCTGTTTCTCTCATTAAAAGTTTAGAATAATGAAATATTCTAAAAAGCTTGTTCCTTTCTCTGTTTCTAGAAAATTCGAAGGTACCTGAACTGCATCTTTTGCTTGTCAAGGTATGTTGCCATCTACAGCTGCCTGCTAGCTTACCTCCAGCCCATTCTGGAGCGGTAACACTGGCTCATCAGCTTACTCAGTAACATGCTGATCATGACTCAAGTCCTTCCTGCACTATCCTTGATGACTTCATGCTCTCTGTAGCTTTTCTCTCCATTGATCTACTACTCTTTTAAAAAAATGTTTAATTATTTCCTACAGTCTCTCTTCCCTTTTGACCTGTCATCCCTTTGCTTTCCTCTCTGTCCTCATTTGTTCACCCTGACACCTCTGAACTGACTCAAACATTCACAAGTGTGGTGGCAGTTCTGACCACTGACACTATTGTCTTCCTCTGTTTATTAATTGCAAATCTCATTCTTTGGTAAATACTGCCGGGAGGCCTTACAATAGTGTAAGTGGAACATTTTTGCCCCAAGATAAACAAAACCCCCCTAAACCATAAAACAATTCAGTCTCTTCTGCCAGCAAGGTGGGAAGTAAGCTGAGGGAAGGTGGGAGTGGACATGTTGGTTGTACCTTGCCATGCTCTTGCAGTAACGTACCTTTGGATCAGAGGAAAGGTTCACGCAGGCACCAGGGTCACGACTGTCAACCATTGGAGCTGCAACTTGCTCTGACTTCTGACACCCTGAGCGTGTGGCCCATATATACCTGCTGAAACTCCTTCACTGAGACAGTTACTCCATTCTCTCTTCAGCTTCTCTGCTTCTACCTTTCAGTTTCTCAAACACATACATTTGTATTTAGAAGGAAAAAGCGGGATGAGAATGCTAGAAGATTTGGATTGTAACTACCTTAGGACAGTTACTGTTGTTTAGAAAACAGGCTCAACTAGTTGAGCTTTATATTTCTAGATGACTGACAGTAGTTTCAGATCTTCCAAACTATGCTTTACAATGTGCTTTGTCCATTGCAGGTATTTCTAATTGGTTATGTGTCTGCTGAAGCATGATCTAGAAGTCACTTTTCACATACCCCTAGGATTTAATCTTCAGTTACATCAGTGCAAACCTACTTGCACTTGGCAACTGCTTTTTTCAAGTTCCTGATCCCCTGATTTGTAGTTTTTGCTCTCTTCCTAAGCCCCTGCACTGGAAAATTGACTTTTAATCTTCTGAGGATGACAGAGAAGCCTTCCCATTCATGCAGTAGGCAATCCTTAGGTAATATAGTGGAGTCTTTTTGTAGACCTGGACAGACATGGGCTGGTTCTTCAATTCACAGGCAGCATGTATGAAATCAGTGATGGTTTATGTTATTATCATTTATCCATGAATGAACCTTTACCAAATGTAAGGCTTCCTTATTAGGTTGTTGGTTAAAGAGCTGCCCTTTGCAAGGTATCAAAGTGTGATACAGATTTGTAAATCATCAGACTAGATTCTGATATGTGTGTGGACCTCCTCTGGGATTATGTGCCTTCTGAAAATTCTGCATGTGTGAAAAATCTCACTTTGTGTAGTTAATTATATTGCAGAAAAGATTTCTAAGCATACCCAGTTCAAAACTCTGTGTGTGGTAACTGGACGTAAGAACATTTAAGTGAAACTGCTCCCATGTGTTGCGAAGGTCGTTTAGGAAAAGTTGACATCATGAGTGATTCATGTCTGCAAAAACAGAGTGACTGACATATTATCCCAACATTGCTTGAGATGAAAGTCTTGACTGTCAGAGCATTTGGTGAACATGCTGCCAGGACTTGGTCGAACTTTGACATCTGTGATGCAGCCCAAGGGGAATTTCAGTGTGCATATTTACATGGATAATCAGATGGCACCTCATCAGCCACAGTCCATCTTGCAATGATTTTTTTTTCCTTTTTCTATTTCTGCTACATGGTGTAGTTAGAGCTGAACTATATCTCTGATTTGGAAGATCTACTTGCAGTAATCTCACCAGCTGATGACATGTTTGGATAGTCACCAACCAGACCAAACAACTTGTGTGGCTGTAATAATAATAATTTTTCAGTGAGATTTTTTCCTTCCTTTTTTGCACAGTAAGTATCTTGTCAGTAACATATCTACAGTGAGAGCTTAAAGAATTTTATGGAAGATTGTCAGTTCACTCTTCTCATGATTCTTTACAAAAGTGGAGAAAGGTAGATCAACAGGTGCTTCTTTATGTCAGTGGATGTAGCTGGAATGCAGAAGTACTCAGAAGCCTGTCTTGTCATCATGTATCATCACAATACCAAAAAAATTAGTGTCCTACCTTTCTCTGTTTATGACACTGTTAGATGACAATTGACAGTAATTTGTGATGTCAAATCAGGGCCAAAGCATAGATTGTTCCCAAATGTTTGGGGTTTTTTCGGTGATTAATTTGTTGGAATATAGCAGCTTATAGTGGTCACAGGTATGAGGCACTCAACATGTAAAATTCCTTAAAAAGTTAACTGGGTTCATATACAATGGGACGAACACAAAGAATTGCTGTGTGCTGAGTTTCTTCCAAAAACTTTAGCTTGCTAAACACTTCTATGTCCTGTAGCTATGTCAGTGAGCAAGCAGCAGTTTATCAGTCAGTTAAATAAGACTGTAGGCAATGTCTTAAAATAGCTTATTGGCAGTCTTCTTCAGGTGAAATAGCTCCTGATGAGATATTAAGGGATGATACTAAACGTCAACTGTATAAGATTGCTTCCATTTTTCAAGCCATTAATGGACTAGAGTGCAAAAGTGCAAAAGCTGAGATGGGGTGTGCCTTGATCACTTGATATTCAACCCTGCTCAACCCCTGCATTTGTTCTGCTCTGGTGCTCAACTCGATCACAGGCATTCCAGCTCTTCTCCCAACACAAATACCTCATGCAGCACTCTGCAGAGGCGTGGCGTGGGGCAGAGCTTAGCAAACCACAGCCTGTCCCTAGGAATGGCAAAAACATCCCTTCCTATTTTGAAACAGAATGTGATACCTCAAGAAAATTTCCACAGCGAGGTGATTCTGTCCCTCTCCCATCACCATGCACATCCCACAGAAATGTGGTTTGGATTTTCTCTTGTTCTCAGTCACCTCTTTTCTTACATACAGTGTTCCCTGAGCAGCAAATGTACTTGGTTATGCTCTTATGCTATTTGCCACCTCTAACATTAGAAGGACACCAACTTTGGGAATGTTTGTAGAAGTTATCTCTCTTTGACAGCATCATGGCCAGCTTCTTAGGAGATCTCTTATGAGCTTCAGCCTTTGACAACAAACATCAGACAAGAACGTGATCAGTATCACTTGTAGTCTTACAGGTTCCTGTGACTTGAAGATTATAGGTTACAGGTGTCTGTGACTTGAAGCATCCCGATACTTTTTGTTAGTCTTGCAGTGACAGCATTATGGTTCATCAGGCACCCCAACAGTGGAACTGCAATCTTGTGCTAAGATGTACAGACCAGGACAGAGTTTCCTATCAATCATCCCCCAGGAAGAAAGAAAAAACTTGCAAAAAAAGCATCTCCGAAACAATGTCTCAGGAAAGAGAATGTGTATACCAAGGTTTCCGAAAATATCACAAAATTCTTTAGTTATCAGGTCAGAGAGCAGTGAACCTTCACCTTGAGGTTGCAGCAGAGGAAACTGGTTCAATCCTTTTGAATTGGTGAGGTCTAATTAGATGGGCTCGTTGACCTTATACTCTTTTTTTACACCTTTCTTGCCTCAGGACTTGCATTGTAGCCCTACTCTATCGCCATTTAGTGTTTTCATTATGTAAGTACATTACTAAGCACTACCTGCACAATTTCAAGTGCTGTGGGGCTAATCTAGCCTTCTACTGCTCCCCCGACGTGTCCTGGCAAGTCAGGCGGGAACCCCTCATCTGCTTCCTACGCCACCGAGGCTCTCAAATACATCATTTAACGTTTATAAATTGGATTACTACAGAACAACCTGGAAAGCGGCACCATCAACGCGTGACCCTCCCATGCATTGTGTTCCAATGGCCTTGTTGTGCTCTAGTTTTAGCTCATGTTCAGACTGTGGTTGTCCCAATTCCACTTTCCCTCTTAGTTTGGTCCAGTACCTCCATTTCAGCTGTAACGGGCCTCTGAGTTTGTCACTGCTCAATGAATGAACCACATTGATAATGTTTTTGCACGCTGCATGGAGAAACCCTGTTGTGCTTTTCCTCCTTTACTCCCCCTGCTGTAAGAAGCTTGCATAAATTTTAGTGTCGCTTAGTCACACATGAATAAGACTCTTTCAGTGCCGTGAAAAAAAAAAAAAAAAGTCATTGAAAGGCCAGTTATGAAAACAACTTTAATTTCCCTTAAATCCAGTTGAAACTATATATATTCATTTTATCTCTGGATCAGCCCTTTAGCTAGTAGACCTCCTTATTTAGGTGCTGTTATTGTGCTATACATTTTGAGCGAGTACTTTTTTCAACAGGACTGTAAAACTGCATGGATTTCAATGTGTGGATTGAGGAATGTCAACAGAGAAACACATTGAATATTTCCAAAACTGTTTTAACCCAGAAGTGGTTAATGTTAACGTTTGTCTAGTGCCAATAAAGTTTAATTTATGTGGCACGTAATTTAGGAAATTGAGTAGGCAGAGAGCTGGTGGATGCCTTCTTAGCTAAAAAAAAATGTTCACTTTCCGTTAAACGCTCACACACATTTGTCATAGCAACCTTGAAGGTGGCCATAATGCTAAACAAAATAAACACTGCTAGCATAATGTTCACTGTAATAACATGTCTCATGAGCTAGTTCAGTACTCCCTTTTATTACCTTATTTTCATTGCTCATTCACTGTGTTGGAGTTCTGTTTTGTGGTTTAATCATTATTACATCATTTTCCTTTCTTAATTCAAAGCTGCTGCCCTTTTCCTGCCATTCCCTGCCACCTCTTTACTACGTGCACGTATCCTTTTTAATGTGCTTTATTTCTTAATAGTGAGTTTGCTTTTAGTTCCCTGTAATGACTAATAGATGGATAAATTTTGTGTAAGTCTAACTAGACAATACTTTGTCTTTGGGAGGGGGGGTGTGGAAACAAACATGAAAGGGCAATACAGTTAACAAAGTACGAAAACACAAAAGGCACAGGAAGGTTAATCAAAGTTGATCATAGTCCCACCTATGCAAAGCAAAACAAAATTCTACAATTTATAGCTAACGCTCATGGAATTTCATAATTCAGGCTAAGAGCATCCAATATTTTGCAGAAATCCTAAGTCTAAGGTAGAAAAACCCCTCTCTATTCCAGATTTCTTCTATTCCCCTCTTCCTTTTGCAGATGAAGAAACTGTGGTACAATTGAGCCTGTTTACAGAACAACATACCAGAGACTTCCGAGATGAAGAGCTGCAAGTCCATGTGCCTTCCCAGTCACCCCTAACATATACAGCAAAATCCCTGCTCACTCTCCCTGGGAAAGGCCACCTGCTAGGTCAGGACTAAAGAGGGGCAAGGATTCAGGGCTAGCATCCTACTTTAATCCTTTTACCCTTTAATAATCGACATAATGAAATAATTGAACTGCTTATTCTTAAGCAGCATATATGTACTGTGTCAACAGAAGAAAATGAAAATACTCTGCTACTCTTTTCCCTAGGAAAAACATGCTGGTTCATCATACTGGTAGCTACTTTTATCTGGTAATCCTCCTTATCTGAGAGATGAAACTCTGTTCATCTCAGATGGCTTGTGTAGTGGAAAAGAATTGTTCACTTTTCAAAAACCTTTCCAAGTCCCATTCGCTCAATCCAACGTAAATTTGGGAAAACAGGCATTTTAAAAAAGGTTTTGTCCATTCTCTGATATTCTGTCCAAGTGTCTCTGTACAAATGTATGAGGAAATGACCCTTGCCACATCTAAAGTACATCTCATAATGTTTGTCCACAGGGGAAGACTATATACAAGTGACGCAGAGTCCTTCAGGCTTTAATGAACATCAGAGGGAACTAACAGGACGACAAGAAATCAATTTTAATGATCCATTACGTAAATTTGCTTTATAAAACCCCAAAGAAAATGTCAAAAATCCTTCCCCCCAACCAAAACCATAATCCACAGAAAATATACTTATTTTCAGAAGCTTTTCCCAGGTGCTGCTGCTTCACCTTCAACGATTACTGATGCAAATGGTGAAGTGCCCCTAAAGCAGCAAAGTTGCTCTCATTTAACTCCCTGCAATGAGAACATGGTATCGTTATTGCTGCAGAGGTTGTGTGGTCTCTCTTTTCTCACTAATCCTCCTCTCCCTGTGCAATGCTCATCTCCCAGAATAATGTGGAGGAAATGCCATCAGGCAAAACTCATTTCCAAAGGTCTATCATAGCATAAGTAAGGACTTGCTTGGAAGAGTGCAGGTTGAAAAGCTGTGTCAAATTTGGCTAAAGCACGATAGCTTCATTTAAAACCAAACCAACCAACTGACAAAGAAAAGCTTTCTACCTTCAAATTAAAAGGAAATCCATATAAGCAATGTGCTATAAATGGCCTTTACTGTGTGACAGTACAATGTGACAGCTCATTTATGGAACTGGGTTTATTTGAGTATATACGCCCTAACCTTTTCATGAAATGGTATTCTCAAGAAAATGATAGATTAGGCAAGAGCTGGTGGGCTAGTGCTGTTTGTCTTTGTTTTATGATGTTAATTAGGTTTACTTGATTGTCTGCCATTTACCTCAAACCACAGGATTAACTGAGTGCCCTTCATATTAACTACCCCATCAGATAATTATCACTGCTTTTTCCATGCAGCATTCTTACATACAACATTTACTTTCATTTCCTCCAAATATTGAATAAAAAGTGTATTCATTATATAATGTATTTACTTTTAGAGTCATGAAGTCATGAACTCATTTTAAGGACTGAGGAAGAGAAGCAAATACAAAATGATGATGGGCAAGACATGCTGTCTGCTTCAGCAGTCAGTTTAACGTCTATCATGGAGAAACGTATTTTCCAAGGCCAATTGTGGCACGAGTATTTTTAACTTGCCCTTGCTTACACTGGTTTAAATCTGGAGTAACTCACTAAAGTTAGAGAGTGGAAGCCTGGATGAATTCCACAAAGTGAGAAAAGAATTTGGCTGCTTGCATATGAAACTAAAGCTGTTAATCTTCCTTTTGATTCGAGTTGGTCATTTCTTTATAAATGTTTACTACGGTTGTAGTAACTAGTAAGAAACTTATTTAACATTTTCAGCTGAAAATATATTTTCCTCTTCTGAAATCTATATCTCAAGAAGGTGATGTATTCTATCAAGTACATAAACCTCCCTCCCTTTCTGCACAGCTGTACTGCCTCTATGCTTCTTAGCCTTACTAAGTGGTTTCTTTTACAATGCTTCCAGACAGTAAGGCTGTGATAGTATTCTCATTTCATGGGCAGCCAACCGAGTCTCAGAGGGATTGTGGGCTAAATTCAGAGCAAGGATTTTTTTCCTCAAGTGTTTCTGTAGGCACTTACAGACACATTCAGTTGCCTTGTCTGCTCAACCTGGAAAGGCACCAAAAGTGCCTCAATACCTAATATTTCATAGGTAAAGTTATATTGTCTTTTGGGCATACATACAGGTGCATCAAGTTGAAACCATGTCAAACAGCTGCTGGGCAGCTCTGGAGCTCTGCCAGGTTTCACAAAACAGAGGTTCCTCATCCTTTTTTATCCATGATTCTTGATTTACTACCTAAATCTGGAGTATAAATTCTCTACTACGACAGGCATATGAGGTGGTCCCAATAGTTCAGCCTGTCTGAGTAACCCCTGGCGTTGCAGATCCCAGGCTTGGTGCCCATCAGCGCTCGTGTGATTGTTCCTGCGTGACTGCTCCACTCGCCAGGTGCTCTGACAAATTTCCTTAGTGGAGTTTTCCTTCCTAAATCATCTTCATCGCAGCTCATAACTGTTTGTGGGTTTAGCTTTGTTACACCCCAAAATCTTCCTTCAGTTACCCCATGTCTTCCAACTCTAATTCACACTATAACATGTAAAAGGACTATGAGGCAAATACAAATATATTGGTAAGTAATCAGGCTGAGAACTTGTGCTTCCTGTGTCTCCAGCCAGCACGTCCTGAATCTGATTATTTCTGTGAATAATCGCATCACGCATGTAGTAATAAAAATATTATTTTATTTTTTTTAAATATAATCTTCTTGCATTGACAGGATGTAAAACATTCATTTGCAGAGGCCATAATCTCTCACTTATTTTCTCAATCGGCATAATTTACACCAAATCCCAGTTTGGATAAATTCATCTTTTTGCAACAGAAGTCTTAATTTTGCTTGCTTATGGGAAGAAACACTACAAAGTATATCTTACAGGGTTCACTGTGCCTGCCTCTCACATGAAGTTGACTTTAAAGGTTTTAATAGTCTATTGGAGAGTTGTTGATGAAGTCCTTACTTTCCTCAGAAAGAGGAAGTGTTCTTTTTCTCAGACTCTCTTCTGGCTTTCACCAGACACCTTGAAATTTCAAGACTGCTTATAGTGGTTTTATTGCTCCACCCTTCAGATATGACTCTGTGTCCCTGAAGTGGCTCAGATAACAGTAGTTTGTTGATATGAGAGACTGCAGTTATGTGAGAGCTGTATAGAACTCTCTGACCTGGATGTTTCTAATGTAGATATTTTCTCCTCAGTTTTATAGAAATGGAATGCAGCTCCACAGAAAGAAGGTACAAATGACAGAAGATGTCCTGGAAATAAAAAGGAAGTTGAATCCTCCTTATTTCTCTGTTGCATAGTATATTCTTTAAAAAACAATAAATACAGGGAGAAAGAAATCCAGATAATTCTCCCTGCTTGTGTAGTTTAGCCACTAGTTACTTGGTGTATGAATTAGCAATGCAAATAGAGAGAGCGAGAAAAGTATTTACGGAGTAGCTGGAGCATTTGTGGAAGCTGTCACGCACACATGATGACAGTGTCTTGGTTTCACCCACATTACTCCCTCTTCACTGTTCCAGAGCCCCCAACTCTCTGAGGAGCAGCCATATGGTTAGGGAGAGGGGAACTGGTGCTGCACAGACAAGGTTGGAGTTTTTTTCCTGTGCTTTCAGACAGAGATCTCCTTGAGGACAAGCTGGGCTTAAGTGGTTGCATAATTTTGCTGTATTTCCTAAGCAATTTTTGCAAGATCCTTTTCAAAGGCTTGCATAATTCTACTTTCCTCAGTTTATAATCTTGCCTTTTGGTTTCTGTCTTAATAACTCATGTGAAGGTATGCTATTGGCAAAGATCTGTCATTTAACAAAGGCAGCTCTTCACAGCATAGCCAGTATTTTAAAGGATTATACTAATATTAGGAGGACACACAAAAATCCTGCCAGATTCTTTCTGAAAAAACTGAAAAATTTCTGAGCTTCCTGAGTATTCCCCAAACACATTTTACAAAAAAAAATAATTGTGGATGACCCTTCTGATTTCATCTCAACAACAATATGTTGAGGTTTTCTGAGATTTATGCAACGCAGACATTTGGGGAAAGGGACAGGAGAATATTCTTAAAGAGCTGCAAGGATGCTAAAAATCGTTGTCCTTGTGTGTAAGCTCAGAAATATTAGAAGCCTTCCAAGAGCATCAGCCATGATGTTATCATTTGGAATCAGACCCCCAAAAATGAAAGCATAAGCAATAAACATGCTGGAAGGTCAGAAGAAGAATTTGGCATTGTCGCAATGGACTGGGTCTAAGCATTTTTCCTGATGAGGAAAAATAGCCATTAGAAAAAATGATTGTTGCTATTTATGAACATCAGGTTGCTAAGTGACATCATGTGATATTCACTGCTTCATTGGCCACCCACAGTTCTCAAGGAATAGCAACAGAGGGGGTGAAAGGGGTGAAAGAAAACCAAAAGACTGAGTTACTGTTAAAAAAAAAAAGTCTTACAGTTCAAGGCAAAGCAAAACAAGCTTTCTAAAAATACCTTCTTGCTTTTTCTGGGAGAATCCAATAGAATTAGGTTAAGAACTTTTTACAAAAGCAGTACATAGGTGAATCATTTGAGAGTGTAAGAACCAAAACCTACCCTTGACCTCAAATGTAAGCTAATGACTTACTATTACATATACACACATATATGTATGTATGTGTGCACGTATCTGTGTTTGTATTAAATTTTCCATGAGAAGTTTGTACGCACTAAAGGCCATGTCATACATTTTTTAATTGCTTTTAATGTTATCAGGCTTCAATCATTTGAGCTCAAATGCTTCACGCTTCTCTAATTTACTCAGGTTTTTTATTACTTTAGCTGTATTGGCTCAGTAGCTTCACATAGATGAAATTATTTAAGTAACCAGTTCACTTAACCTTTAGCACTTCCCATGCTTTGCAGTCTCTTGAAATTCATGTGGGGAACTGGGACAAGGACGAGATGAGATAGAGATAGATAGAGATAGAGATAGAGATAGAGATATAGAGATAGAGATAGAGATAGAGATAGAGATAGAGATAGAGATAGAGATAGAGATAGAGATGAGAAAAGATCTCGATCAAACACCCCAGAAAAGCATCCAGAAACTGATGAGCTTGGATGTAGAAACTGAGAAGATGGAGAAGAGACAACAGACCAGACAATTAAATTTTTTCTGCTGTCTCGTAAGAAAACCTCTAATGGTATGTGTTGGAGGCCAGCATCCAAGTCCTCACCACTTCCTATTTTGGATACTCCTCACACTCAGGACTTGAGAGGCATGGAGCATAAAGCAAGCGTGCTCAGCCTTTCTAGTCCGTGTATCTTTTTAGCTGTTAATACTTAGTAATTTTTAAATCTTTCTTTTTATCATTTCTGCCATTATAATTTCTCTTTTATGACTTTTGGACCACAAGCATTCCTCTTAACTTTATTGATGCTTTGCTTTAGCTTTTAATACTAATATAGAAAATTACCTAAAACATATATTATACCCTAACTGTCCCTCCTCCCACCTTCCCAAAGCGTCCTGTCGCCTCTCTCCAGATTCTTTCAGTCATGTCATCCACAAACTCTGGCATTTTTCATTTTTAATGAGCATAAGTACAATATGTTATTAATTTGATGTCAGTTGTCCAAAGAAAACCATTTAGGATATTCAATTAACCTTCTCTATTCTCACATGAATTGTTTAGAAAGGAATAACAATTTGCCAGATGCGAGTGCTGGGATAAATGTGTCAGTCAGGTAAGTTAGGGGAAAAAATTGTTGTTTTTTCCCTTACAACATGATTATCAATATTGGAGCTTAATTCCTTACCTAGAAGGGAACTTCCATCAGAAAATGCAAATGTCAGGTTCTAATCTTACTTGTTGAGGCCTTTCCACTTCCAGGCTCCCTGAAAACTGCTTGTGTAGCACAACTTTAGCCTTTAAATTAGAAGTATGTCTTCTTTAAGGGAGGAGAAAACAAGACTCATTTCACGCACAATTCTTTGTTGACATTTTCATTTGTGCTGTTGAAAAAAAAAAAAACAACAAAAAGACAAATATGCCCTCAGTTCATTTTCCCATGCTAACAGAGCCTCTTTTTTTTCCTATGGCAAACACACCTTCCAGACAGGGAGTTGCTTTCGGACTTTAGTGGTTCACTCCCTTCCTGTTTGAAACCAATTATGTCTCATTTGCAATACCATTAGTCAAGGAAGTGGCTATCCTGAGGTCACTCCTCAGCCCACCCTTCCTAAATGGCACTGGAATGCCTTTCTTCCAAGCCACCGGCCATCAGGTTGGGCCCTCTTTGCGGTGTGGGCTCCTCCAAACGGACAAGCAATGTAAACCTTTCAGGAGCGGCCACAACTGGCGCAAGCTGAAATCCTCTGGACTAATTTGAAAGCTGTGGTTTGAAAAATGATGCTGGCTATTTATTAAAACAGCAAGCATGATCAGACCAAGCCAACTTGCTGGTTTAACAGATGGAAGCTTGTTAAAAATCTTTATACCAATATGTTAAGAATCCAGTTTTGCTACAAATTGTGAAGTATGACTTGTGAGTCAAGCCCCAGTGGAATGGATGTCTCATACTTGGAAAGTCTCAGCTTTACATTCAAGGCCCAACATTTGCCACTTTATGGTGTTTTGATTTGGTGGGATTTTTTTAGAAGTAAACTATTCCCATCATTTAATAATAGCCCACATTTCTTGTCTTTAACTAGGACAGATATTCTGATACTTTATATTTTATCACTTGGGGAGAGTATGAAGATTATTATCTCTTAAGTTTATTAAGTTCCGCTCTACCGTCTTTACCACCCAGATAACACTGATTCTTACACCTAAAGCACAAAATGTTTTAACTGATTTCCTAAAGTAACACTATGTCCATGATGAGCAGAGAAATCATTTTGTCTTACTACATGCAGAAAATCTTCCTTTCTCTGATTTCTGTTCTCCTCTTCAGAAAGAAGCTAATAGGGGGAAAAAACCACAGGAAATTCACTAAACTGTGTCAAATCCATGGAATAAAAAAAACAGGTAGTGATAAAATAAATTAAAAAATAGATTTGTGAGCTGAAAGAGGGAGATTTTGCAAATCCATATGCCTGGTTTCCCTATGGAGGGAGTGCAGCACCTGTAGTGCCCTTGCACACTCGCTCTCCTGGAGAACTGCGCAGCCTTACATGTTATTGATGTAGGTTGTGGGGACTCGGTTTCTGATCAAAGAGAATCCCTCTCAGGCAACTCACACACCTGGTCACATACCTTCCTTGCCATTTAAATATTCAGCATATTTTAATTAAATTGGTATTCGCCTAAGAACCATCATAAGAGTTTTTTCTGTTGTACTTTCTCAAAATGAAAACAGAATAAGTATCAAACAGGTGCTTATGACAACATCATACATGAGTGTAAAAGCTTAAAATATAAGTTTGTGTATATTTATGAGGAGATTGATTTTTCAGCCATAAAACCTAAAAGCAGGAGCAATTTGTGAATCAAATTACCTTTTAGTGAAACAAGTGAAAGAGAACAGAGAATGGCTGTAATACATGAAGCTCCTCACGGTGAAGCCCCACCACTTAACTTCTAAGAAATAATGTCAGTGTAAATCATGATGTGATGAATGCTTCACTGAAATGATTCATGCCATATGGTCTGAAGAGCAAAATGGGCACAGTTTATTTTTAAAAGAATGAGAAATGTGAACTTGGAATATTCATTGCTTTGTCCTGCCAGGCTGAACATTTGCTGTAGTAAGGGCCAGACTTGCAGCAGGTCTGTCTGGTTTTTTGCTCACTTAATATGTTGCACTAGTTTGAGGCTTCAGGCTCATTCATAATGGAATAATAATGTCCACAAAATTATGGCCAGTAATGCAGCAGCCTCTTCTGCAAACAAATGTTCACTGGGCACCTACAGACTTTTCTCTTTCAAGAGATGCGTGAGAAACATCAGAACTAAATAGTCCTCGTGGTGTAATGACTATCTTAGCAGTGATAAATCGAGTCCCCTTCCAGAGGTGAAAGGTGCTAGTGATTCCATGAGTCACTCAGTTTTCCCTTTTGTAAAGCTACTTATGCCCAACACTCTTCTCGCTATATTGTTGTGTACTGATACGGCCAAATGTGAGACTCCCTGTAAGTAAAAAGAAATTTAGGTTCTTTCAATAGTCATAATGCTTCTTGTGTAATGCACTAGGAAAAAAAAAAAAAACAAGGAAGCAAAGAAACATAGGAATTATTTTTATCAGTGGTGCTAAAAAGTACAAGCACGTTTCACTGAAATATTCAGGCCCCACACTTACTTCTTATAAGGCAAATTACAAGGTAAATTACAAAAATCTCAGCAACTTCAATTATGTGCAGTTAAGTCTGCACCATTAGAGAGCTAGACTGTTCCTTATTCGTTTTATTCCAACTCAAGCACAGTGAAGATCCACCATCTCTGTAAACAAGTACTTGAATAAGAGGACTAGTCAGTATGTCACAGTCATTGTGCAAGGTGTTGATGACTGCCTGGTTCTGACCTTCCCCACCATCTGTGCAGAGACATCTGCCCCCAGAAAGTAGACTGGGAACAGCCCATTTTTAAGAAATTGAAATTTCTTGTCTGCAGGATCTACCACTGCGCATAATTTCTCAAAATAATTCATTATGGATTGAAAACTTTGATGTCGCTACTTCAGGTGGCTTGGGTTGGTCTGGGAGATGGTAGAAGGGTGATTTTTAAATGAAATGTTTAAGACAGGGGGTCAGCTTCAGTTTCAGTAGGATGGTCCTTAAGTTGATGGGCAGGATTCTTGTAACTAGTTTAAATCCATTCAGATTCAGTGAAGTTCGTATATCCATCAGTCACATCTACTTTACTTGTAAGATGGACAAAATTTATATATAGATCAATTTTAACTTGCAGTCTGGTTCCACAAGGATGTAAGTAAGTTGACACTGCCTGGGCTGGGTTGTCTCAAATCATCCTTAAAGATAAGAGTTTATGGAAGTATTAAAATGACTTTAATATTACTTTTTAAATAAGCAAGCTACACTTGTTTAAATGTCAGCAAGTCTGAAGAACAGTGCTATTATTTTGAATAGGTGGAAGGAATGGCTAGTACTTTTTTACAGATGGAAGATGAATAAATTTAACCATATTGATTTAACCTGATGAAAATAAATCTGTGTAGTTATTTCATTTTAACAATTAAACCTGTTACTGATCTGTTTTAAATCCAGTCAATATAAGCTTCTTATATTGACTTAAGAATGCATAAAGTGCTGTCTTCTCAGTCATTTTTAAACTGTGCATACACAGTACAACACTGCACGTAGGCTAACTTGTGTTACAGGAAAGCATTTATTGTGGAGTATATTCAATCCCTTCTCCACTCCTATGATCCCCCCTAGCGGTCAATAATTGCTAAACATTTCTTAGTACTACAGATTATTTGCACCTCTTCTGCATTAAAACAGAGTCTGCCTCCTCTGCATTTGAATTCAAGAGATCTGTGGGAGTTTTTAATAATTACTCCTGAGCTGCGTATGAGATGGACAAAGCACCCAAATCTCTTGAAGAATTCGTTCTATTTAGCTCAAACCAGGACAAGTAAGCAGGACCTTTCCCACCTTGCCACAAGGCCATGGGGGAATGCCTGGTACCCATTTGCAAGCCTGGCCCCAGGAACGCTTCTCGAGCAGTTTTGAATAGCGTGACAACATGTGACTTGGCACATTCCTACGAGTGCTTGGTAAGTGGTTGAGATTTACCTTAGTTTAATGTTAGTAGGAAAATGAGTTATGTATTTTGGTTTTTAGTGAGATTACTGGCAACTTGTAATTGTTGGGATTTAGTGTGAATTGGCAGAAGACTTATCCCCCAAATTCCTATCTTCACCTTGCTTTCAACTCAGGATTCTTTCTGAAGTATTTAAGAGAGTTGTAGACAGCTGCAGCTGCATGCTCAGTTAAGACTCCATGTCGTTATATCAGTTCAAGCTGATTCAGGTCGGTGCTGATCCAAAGCTATCTTCATTTTCCAGCCTTGACGATGCATTTCTAATCCTTCCTCGTGCAGGACTTGCCTGACTGCTAAGGGAGCCGGCTAACGGGCAGACTCATGAAAAAGAAATCCTGACAAAAACTGTAAAGCTCTAGGGTGTTGATGACCTTGTTGAAGCCACATACACCTTTCATGTGAAAGTAATAGCAATAGGCTGAGGCCTTCTTCTTTGGTGTTCTTGTTTTTACATTACAAAGGGCATGGGACAAAGATAAAGTCCACTCCTGTGGAAGTACACTGCTACAAATTGTTTTTTAGTCAGCTTTATCATGATTTTTCTTTTTCCTCTCTCAGGCATGGGAAACTCAGGAATGGACATAGAGAAAGTTTTGGACTGATCCCCAGGCACCAGCCATGTCCTGAGGGGGGCATGGTGCCTTCTGAACCTGTATTTCTCCAGGTGTCTGACCTGCTGGAAAGCAGCTCTGTGGAAAACGACCTGGGAGTCCTGGTGCCCTTGTGGCCCAGCTGGCCAACGGCATCCTGGGGTGCCTCAAGAAGAGTGTGGCCAGCAGGCAAGGGAGGTCATCCGACCCCCCGCTCTCCTCTGCCCTGGTGAGGCCTCCTCTGGTGCTCTGTGTCCAGTCCTGGGCTCCCCAGCTCCAGGTCAGGGACCTGCTGGAGAGGGTGCAGCGACGGGCTACGAAGATGATTGGGGGACCTGCGTATGAAGAAAGGCCGAGGGACTTGGGGCTTTTAACTCTGCAGAGGAGTGGCCTGATGGGGGACCTGATCAGTGCTTGCAAATACCTACGGGGTGGGTGTCAGGAGGATGGGGCAGCCTTTTTTTAGTGGTGCCCAGTGACATGACAAGAAGTAATGGGCACAGACTTGAACACAGGAAGACCCAGCTAAACCTTGATAGTAACTTGAGGGTGGCAGAGCGCTGGCACAGGTAGCCCAGGGACTCTCCGTCTCAAGAGACATTCAGAAGCTCCCCGGACACCACCCTGTGCAGCCTGCTCGGGCCGGGGGCTGGA
>NW_009715520.1:0-864 GCF_000703405.1 Apaloderma vittatum | reverse complement strand
TAGAGACACATTCACGCATTCACATGTTCCAGCTGGAACACTGAAAGTAAGAAAAATTGGTGTCCAGAATTCATATAATCTTATACACGCATTTCTAGCATAACAGATGCATTCTTGTTACCAATAGCAAGATTCAGAATAGTTGTTGGGTTTTTCAACAAAGCAGAATTAGAAATATTCACCTTGCATGTAACAGATGGATTTCTTCTTTCCTCTTTTCTTCAGCTTACCCTTCTCAAATTCACTTCCAAGGTACCTGGTACTCACAAAAGCACCCAGGGCAGTATATCCAGATTCATGTGGTGTGAATTCAAACCAGGTCCCTGAGAAACATCAAACAGATCTGTCACTCAATATTCAGAAGTACAGTGGACCTCACTGTCCCAAAGTAGCGTTTCGGTTGTTTTTCTTTTCCTTTCTGAAAGCCTCTGACTTCAGTTGAAAAACTGAACTTGCATTTGGAGAACAAATGAAGTCGCAAACATGCTACCACCAGCTTGTTGATATGCTCTCGGTATTTTGCCTACTCTGGCCTGCGCCTGCCACACCACAAAGGTCTTGGTTCCCCACAGATCATGTGTCACATCGTACAGCTCTGTGCAGATTTTTCAGATGTGTTTGATGCCTCCAGGTCCTCTTGATGCTTATTCATAAGTGACAGAGCATGCCTGCTGTAACATTCCTCAGAGTTAATGAAGAGAAGAGACTGGGCAGGATTTGAGTACCCACAGATACATAAGTAGGAAATCACAGTACCCAGGTACCTACGGTCAACCGAATTGTCTGCATGGGCCCAGCAGTGGTGACATGGGACTGAAATAACATTCGTACTCTTTTAGGAAATAGGTGTACTGGGCAGAGTAT
>NW_009715519.1:0-519 GCF_000703405.1 Apaloderma vittatum | reverse complement strand
GATCAGTTGGAGATTTCTGAATTCTCCTTCCAAAATATTTTCTGTTTTTAATGTCCTCTGATTCCCTGACCACATCTCTGCTGCCAAGAGATTCTCACCCTAGGAGTTGTTTCCCTGTCCCAGGTCTTTTCCCCCCATCTGTGCACTCTCTTACAGAACCCTGCCTGTTTGCAGGGCACTGGCTGGGGCATGTTGCTTTTTACAGGTAGCAAAGGGTAGAGCAACCGTGATGGGTCCAGTAAAGTTGATGCTGGTGCTGTGCACAGGGAAAGGAACTGCTGAAGACGCATTACAAGGCTCCCAGCAGACCTACTGACCACTCAGTTGTGCAGTTCAGGAGACTCAATCACTTCTTAAATCTTGAGAGCTCCTTTTCTGTTTATCCTTTTCTCTCATTGCATAAACCAGGGGAATGAGAAAGGGAAAATTGTAACTCAGGAAATCTCCTTGTCTTAAGGATAATCTCTGCCTTGACCTTCTACGTTAGAAATTCCCTTAGAAAAATTCTGGGAGTTAGCT
>NW_009715518.1:0-11757 GCF_000703405.1 Apaloderma vittatum | reverse complement strand
GTGCTGGGGAAATCAGACACTAGTCAAGGCTGGGCCTTGCTTATGGGCTTGCACATGGCACCCTGAGAGGGCAGGCTGCTACAGTGCTTTGGCCCACAGCACAGCACCACATAGCATGGCAGCAGCTGTGTAATGTGAGGAAGTTGTGCTTTACAGAGGGGATGGGATCTGTAAGTCATCTGCAAGCGGGTGGCCAGCAGGACTAGGGCAGTGATTGTTCCCCTGTACTCAGCACTGATGAGGCTGTATCTCAAATCCTGTGTTCAGTTTTGAGTCCCTCACTTCAAGAAAGACACTGAGGTTTTGAAACACGTCCAAAGAAGGGCAACAAAGCCGCAGAAGGGTCTAGAGAAATGTTCTAAGGAGCTGCTGAGAGAACTGGAGTTGTTTATCCTGGAGAAAAGGAGGCTCCGGAGAGACCTTCTCACTCCCTACAATAACTACCTGAAAGGAAGTTACAGCAAAGTGGAGATCAGTCTCTTCTCCCAAGTAACAAGTGACAGGACAAGAGAAAATGGCCTCAAATTGTGCCAGAGGAGGTTTAGGTTGGATATTGAGAAAAATTTCTTCACTGAAAGGGTTGTTAAGCATTGGAACAGGCTGCCCATGAAGTGGCTGTATCACCATCCCTGGAGCTATTTAAAAGATGTGGCACTTAAGGAAAGGTTTTTCATGGTGGGACTGGGCATTGTTAGGTTTATGATCCTAGGGGTTTTTTCCAACCTAAATACTTCTTTGAATCTACTAATTACCTGAGAATAAAGCCTCAAAATCAAAACTGCTTACCTCTGAGGTCACTTAGATATATTCAGAATCCACATTTCATGTTCATGAAAGCCAGAACAATTGTCTCTTTGTGGCTTTAAAAAAAACAAAACCAACAAAAAACAGAGAGGTAGGTGAGGGAGGGTCCTAACTGGAAATTCTGAAATATTCTTTTTGAAACAACTCTGCAATTTTTGGATTCTCCTGGTAATACTAAGAGTGATTTAAAACCTCAGTGATCTTGCTAATATGTGATTTTGCTGGATTTTCAAAACTAGCAAAATCCCAAAGAAAAAATAACCAAAAGATTTAATTATCTCACAAATCAGAAGTAATCAGTAGAACAGATTAAAAAAAGTTTATTGCTAGAAATCTTGCATATAAATTCCCAAAGAATTTTTTTTCACTAAAAACACAACTGAAACATAAAGTCAACACCATAGACTTCCCAGAAGCTCAAAAATAAGGATTATCTGTGTCTGTAGTTAAGTATTATAGCACTAATTCCCTTATCATCCTTTCATATAAAAACAATTTCAAATTGGGTACAGAAACTAGTGTGTAGCCACTGATGTTACTTTGAAACAGTGCTGTAAGAGAGAAAAGATGTATTAGAAGTTATATATTTTGTTATTTTGTGTGATTCTGTGATTTTAAGTCTTCAGAATTTAGGAAATTGTGCTCAGTTTTTGCTGGTTTCGCATTAAATGTTCAACAATTGCTTTGTCACTGGAAAGACACAGATTTTTTCAATCATTTTGTGGCTTGAAAGCTCAGTAAAATTGCCAAAGGATCACATTTTACCAAAACTCTGGATATATCACATAATGTACTCTTTTGCAGTGATGGTTTTGCTGGTTCAGCAACTTTGTAAATTAAGATGATTTATTAATTTTTCAGCTGTATTTTTCAATTCCATTTATAAAAACCTTGAAACATTCTGCTAATGCTGCTGCAGTCACAGATTCATCAGTTAGAATTTCTACTACAGACTCTTACTCTCAAAGCTGCATCATAAAGTTGTGTTTAGGCATTAACATTAGCTTCGAATTGCTTTCTAAGACTAATTATAAACTACTTCTAAGCCAAGACTACACGAAAAAAAAAAAGCATGAAGTCTCGTATTTTTTCTTCCTGTAAGTTGTATAAAACAAAAAGCATCCTGTTCTATAAATCACATTTTGAAGAAGATTATCCACAATTTAGTTTTAAACTTTTCCTCATTTTAGTGAAAGAAATTATGCATTCGTCTGTGAAAACTTTTTACTACAAATGAGTATCAACTGATTGGCCTCACATGCTGACAAGTAAAATTTATTGCTCTAAAGTTGGTACAATCCATCTGTTATATTATACATATCTTCAAATTTAACAGTAATGTACTTTCCTATTCAGAGTTGTAACAGATGGCCAGGTGAGGACATATAAGGGCAGCTTATGAAAGATGCATGAGAATATAAAATACAGTATGCATGTTATATTGAAACTTCTACTCATGTTCCTAGCTACACAAACTTTTTAGAAGTTGTTTTAGTTAAATGATTATGGTCATAAGTGCCAGCAACTATTTCTTTAAAGCCAAAAGACCAGTGATAGAAAATGTGATCATTTGAAGAACTGTTGTGAATAATGAATTACTCTTGTTTACATTTGGCTGACTTTCTTTGAAAAAAAAAAGGTGAAAAAAATTTTGTAGCATAATTTTAATTTACTTTGGAAACAGGATAGCAGGAAACAATACCTTTAAGAGCCTTAGGTTAAAAGGCAACAATCCTTTGCATATTCTGGTAAAATACCCTGTTAATTAGTAGATTAAAAAAGTTCAGAAAACTTCCACTGTTACTAATTTGTTCTTGTACGTCTGTTATCTTTCTTGATATAGTGAAAACAATTACTGTTGATGCTGAAACAGGATTTTCATTAATCACCACCTAACAATATTGTGCAAATACACAACTCCAAAGCAGTACTCTTCTAAACTCCAACTGTGAAAATCTCTCATAATGTGAGTTACCAAAACAAGGCTTCACTTAAAAAGCAAACAGGTTCCACCAAATCACCTTCTAGTCTGTGGAGTTTGATGCCTTCCTTTAACTTGACTCCTCAGAGGCTGAATTCTGCTCAGCTCCAGGGCCTGGATTCCTAAATCAGTTTTCAAGGGAAAATAAAACACAGACCCAGCTTCATTAGTCAGATGCCCCTTGGAATGCGCTGTGAGACTCGAACTGCCCGGTAGCCTTTGTACGTGACCCTGATGAAAGATGACACTGACTCAAACACTGACTTTTAATTACCACAGGAAGCACTGAAGAAACACCTTGTGATATCACATCTGTTTATAATTTCAGACTTAGGTAAATAGTAAATACCAACTACACATTTCCGAGCTTTTTTTCACAAGTACAACAATACTCATGCTAAGATTCATCCTACCTAATTTTTAATTGAGGCATTTAAGAATCTAGTCTCCCTAGACTTATATTATCCTCAGCAGCAAGATCTTAGTCAAGCTTAAGTGCTCTCTGAAAATATCTTTCTGTCTCCCTCTGAATGGAATTGAAGAGACAATTAATGCTGACCTGGTTCCTGATTAAACATCGTGCTTAAAAGCCTAACATTGGGTGTGATGAGCTTTGGCCTTCTGACTTCTTTACGCAGAAAAAGTATGCGTACAAAATTTAAATTCTGGAATAAAATAATTCTGGATTGTCAGAGTACAATTAATCTATGATGCTTCACTTTATATTTTCACATATGTAACTAACATTATTCTATGGATGCTAAATTCTGTTCCATTTTAGCCAAGAAATTTCTCATCTACTCGCCTATTCACACTTCTCAGTTTGTACTAATGACCCCATGCTATTCCTGAACCCACTTGCTTTCTACTTCATACTACAATTTATCCTGTCCTTGACCACTCATTTCCTTTACAATACAGTCAGAATAAAGTCCCACTAATCCCATCAGTTACTCCAGCTACTATTCTGTAGACCTTTCCCTGTCCATCTCCAAGCTCCATTGCCCACTTCCAAATTCTTTTCCAGGTACTTGTTATTAGGACTCATCCTATACAGCTTTTACATTAGATTCCATATACACTTGCAGTGCATCTTTTACTATGAATTCTGACAATCCCTCTGCAAGCAAGAGTCAGAGCTGCTTCACTCTCACCTATTCCAGCATGTCAGTTGTTTGTGTGCCGTGAAAAAGACCCGCTGTTAATTTTGATCCTGTATGATCATGCAGCCTCTGCTCATATGATCTCTTCGGAGTGCTTCTGTAGCTTAATTTTAAGGGACCATCCTGCAAGGGATTGGAGAGAGCTCTGTCTTTTGTCCTTTTCTCCCTCCGAATCTTACCTTTGAGCAGTCTTTTCTTCTATCACAAATTCAGCAGGCATCTCTGGACTGAAATGTACAGATGCAGCTTTCTACTTCAAACATCCCACTCAGTCAAAGTCGTGTTTCAGCCTGTCTTCCTGTTATCTTGTCAGGTCTAATCATCAGCTAGGCTACTGCCCTAATTTTACCCTCCAGACATTCCTCCCATCTCCTTCTTGAATCAACAATGACAGCAGCACGATCCTTTCAATACACATATATTGGGCTTCAAAGCCCATATATTAGGCCTTGAATATTCAGAGAACTTTGTTGTCTAAGGCATAATGATTTTCCCTCAAACGTACAGTCTCACCTGTCCACTCATGGGGCCAATACTCTCATCAGGGTTTCTGTCACCACTTTTGTTTACTATTATTACCACATCATAGTCTGTGGTCTTGATTAATATAATTCTTGGCACTGTATGCACAGAACATCTTCCCAGAAAGTAATTTTCACCTTACCACCCTTCTCTTTGCAGCCCTCCTTATGCATTGAATAAAAGTTTCTTACCTTCACTTTCAAGATCTTAATATTCTTTCCTAGACACTACTGGAGTCAACAGAAAACTCTGTGTAGACAGTTTTTACGGTGAGGTAAGAGAGCAAGCAGTACCAAACCTGAGGTCTGCCCCTCAGTGCTGCTCACTAGTGCAAGTAAGTAATGGTGTCACAAAGACCACATTCACGTGGCTTCTGGACACTCAGGACAAAACAAACTTCAGTTTGCTTCAAATATGAGCAAATGGGATTTGAAATGGGAGAACAGCGCTTTTGTATTTAAAAGGTGGTATGAAAATGAGGACAAAGATACACTAAAATGACATTAAATTAGCAAACACAAGAAGGCAATAATCCTTTGCAAAAAACAACTACTATGTGCTTTTTCTTCTCTTGTCAGATGTCAGGCTACTTTTATACTTTGAAGAATCTCAGTTTATTAGTATTATTTGAAAAAGTACATTTACTATATTTTGAAATAGGTTTTTTTAAATGTCTTAGAAATGTTATTAAAATGCTGACATGTTTTTCTCATAGAATCATAGAACATTTGCCACTGGAAGAGACCTTCAGGATCATCAAGTGCAACCTTTGTCCTAGTCCTATCAACACCACTAAATCATGTCCCTCAGCAAAACATCTACCCTTAAACACCTCCAGGGATGGCGACTCAACCGCCTCCCTGGGCAGCCTGTTCCAACGGCTGACAACCCTCTCAGTAAAGAAATTCTTCCTAATATTCAACCTAAACTTCCTCTGGCACAATTAAAGGCCATTTCCCCTTGTCCTGTCACTCACTACTAGGGAGAATAGACTGACCTCTGCCTTGCTATAACCTCCTTCAGGCAGTAAGGCCTCCTCTCAGTCTCCTCTTCAAACTAGTTGCCTGCAAACTTACTGAGGGTGCACTCCATCCCGTGGTCTAAATCATTGATGAAAATGTTAAACAGGAGTGGCCCCAGCACTGGGCCCTGGGGGACACCACTGATGACCAGCCACAAACTGGATTTAACTCCATTGACCACAACTCTTTGGACTTGGCCATCCAACCAGTTTTTCACCCAGCAAAGCGTACGCCCATCCAAGCCAGAGCAGTCAATTTCTCTAGGAGAATGCCGTGGGCAACAGTGTCGAATGCCTTACTAAAGTCAAGGCAGGCAACATCCCCAGCCTTTCCTTCATCCAACAAGTGGGTCACCCTGTCACAGAAGGAGATGAGGTTTGTTAAACAGGACCTGCCCTTCACAAACCCATGCTGACTGGATCTGATGGCGTGGTTGCTCTGCATGTGCTGCATAATGGAACTCAGGATGATCTTCTCCATTAGCTTCCCTGGCACTGAAGTCAAACCCACAGGTCTGTAACTTCCCAGATCATCCTTCAGTCCCTTCTTACAGATGGGTATTATATTGGCTGACTTCCCATCAGCTGGGATCTCCCGAGTCAGCCAGACTGCTGATAAATGATGGACAGTGGCTTGGTGAGTAACTCCACCAGTTCTCTCAGTACTCTAGGATGTACCCCATCCGGCCCCACAGATTTTTGGCTATCGATGTGGAGCAGCAGGTCCTTCTAGTTATCTCCCTGCATGATTTAACAACATCCTTGTATTCATTATGAGTGGCTTGCCCTTTATTCCAGAGGCCGTAAGCTCTCCTTTTTTACCCTGATTTTGAGCCAAATGTCCTTAATGAGCCAGGCTGGTCTCCTATGCTGCTGGCTTATCTTAAGGCACATGGGGATGGCCTGCTCCTGTGCCTTTAAGATTTCCTTCTTAAAGAGCGTCCAGCCTTCCTAGACACCCTTACCCTTCAAAACTGACTCCCAAGGGATTCTATTAAGTTACCTCCCAAATAAATCAAAGTTCCAAGTGGCAGTTTTACTGTCCCCCCTCCTAACATTTCTAAGAATAGAGAACTTAATAATTTTGTGGTCACTGTTCCCTAGTCAGCCTCTAAGTGCCACATCTTCCACAAGACCTTCTCTGTTCACAAACAGGAGGTCCAGCAGGGCACCTTCTCTGGTCGGCTCACTTATCAACTGTGTGAGGTAGTCATCCTCCACACATTCCAGGAACCTCCTGGATTGTTCCCTCTCTGCTGTGTTGTATTCCCAGTGGACACCTGGGACGTTAAAGTCCCCCACAAGGACAACAGCAAGTGATCACGAGATTTCTCCCAAATGCTTATAGAACGCTTCGTCTACCTCACTGCCCTAACACACAGGGCCACTCCATTGCCTCTCCTTCCCTGTCTATCCCTGTGGAAGAGCTTGGTGCCATCGACTGTGGCACTCCAGTTGTGTGAGGTATCCCACCACTGTGACAGTCACTATGTCACAGTTTTCCCAGTGTATCATGGCTTCAAGCTCGCCCTGTTTGTTTCTCATATTGCATTGGTGTAGATGCACTTCTCAAGAAGTTTTGCTCTATGCCTTTGTGCTTACTGCTGCTGAATCAGAATATTTTTCAACAGCAATTTCAATCGATACATTGATAGAATCCATCACTTCGAAAGCTGCTGCAAAAAACTGCTATATCAGACAATGTTACTCCTCTGGTGGAGTGTTTCTAGACTCTACTGTAGTCAATATCATAAACTTCTACAAAGGTTTAGCACATCACATAATAAAAAATAAGATAATGCTTAACATAATCTTATTATGAGTTACACAAGTTACGTGAAATGCTTTCCATTTAAGTTTCTTGCATTATGTTCTCAACAAACAGAATCTACTATGTCATATGTCTGAGTCCAATTACATCTTATTCTAGTCGTCAACATGCCGCAAAATCCTAGTGTCATTATTTTTGTAAGGGTATGTTTTATTAATGCCATGTAGTTGCTATATTATAGGGGATTTAATGATATTAATTCACATCAAAAATCCAGTGAACATGCTCTTTAGAGAAATAGTCATCAAATAATGAAACTGACCATGTTTTTAACACATTAACAAGCCATATATTAAATATGTAGTCAATCTGCTTAATAATTTAATTATCCTATTGAAATGTGCATTCTTATTTGAGTAAGATAAAGCCTGAAAAATGGCTTGCAGGGTCTGAGTAGCTGCAGGGCATATCATGAAGCCGCAGGTCTGAGCAGCTACAATGCATGTTGCCAAAACAGCATAACACCAAGACGCACATCGATGCTCAGTCAGGCACCACACAGGCAAAAGAACCAAAAATATATTCAATTATAATGATATAAGGAAAAGATAATAATAACCATGACAAAAATTATCATAATCATCTGGCGGGGTCAACCTGTCAGGCAAAGAAGAAGTATAATTTCCCAAGGTGAAACTAAGACTATAATTAATAAGAAGATCCACCAGCCAACATCTGAGGTACCTAGGTACCCAGTTTATCACAGCATAGACCAGCGGCAAACACCATAGCACAACAGCAGCTATCATCTTGCACACAGAATGGATAAAATGCAACAGAGTAATAACAATTAAACAATACCAAAATGCAAACAGCAGATAAGGCGGCATTAAGAAAACTAACTCTGAACAAAAAATTAAAAGGATATGACATAATATTGCGTTCAACAATTACATGATGTAACTGTCTGTTTTGTGTTTTTTTTTTCCCAACCCTTCAGGACTCTCAGAGGAAAGATCTCATTCTCATCTAACTGTGCAAGCTGAAATTTAAACTATTCGGGCAATGTATCAGAGCCTAGTTCACTGCCCCACGTTGGGCATCAATAAACCTGTCACAGGATAGGGCTGGGCCAGCCGCTGAATGCTGACAGACACTCTCTAACCCCTTCTCCCTTTCCAAAGAGGCTTAAGGACTGGAACAGGGAAAAAAACCCAACTTTAATGAAGAAGGAAATAATACAAAAAGTGAACTACATCCATATATACAAAATCAATATCAAAAACAACTGCCTCCTCCCGCCCCAGCAATCCCCACTGATGCTGCAGAGCAGGTGACAACTGGGAAGCCCCAGGCTCAGGGCAGGGGGGAGCTGGGTACAGGAGCGGCATTCAGCAATTCGGGATCAGGCTCAAAGGCAGATCAGACAGAATGCTCCCTGGATACTGGGCACTGAAGAAGAGTCAGAAGAGAGGCAAACCCTCATGATCCCTCAGTTTTATATTAAATATAATGTGCAGGGAATTAAATACTCTTGTTAG
The DNA here is from genome assembly GCF_000703405.1 of Apaloderma vittatum. Taxonomy (NCBI): domain Eukaryota; kingdom Metazoa; phylum Chordata; class Aves; order Trogoniformes; family Trogonidae; genus Apaloderma; species Apaloderma vittatum. The sequence continues at coordinate 2,954 of NW_009715518.1, read as the reverse complement.
TCACCTGTCCTGTTTGGTACTCCCTGAAGGTGCAACCTTTTACTTCCTTGTGACCCCTCTCACTATCCGGCACCCCCAGCGTGGCACACAAGAGCCAGCAGTGGCCTTGGTCACTACAGCAATAAGTATCAGCAAGAGCCTTTCTGCATCCCAGTGCCAGGCAGTGACTGTAAACATCAGCTGTGATCATTGCTAGTAGCAAGCACTGGCTGCAAAAACATGCTGCTGACTTCAGAAAATGCAACCTCTTAGAAGAGACTGAGCTGAAAAGTAAAGATAACTGAATAGAATTGGTTCTGTTTAGCTCAAACCAGGACAACATACTAAAAATTTTCTTGTTAATCTATACAAATGTTTTATGAAATGAGCTATTTTGACTTTTAGGACAGAAGGGAAAAATTGGCTTATGTTATTGAAGACTTATTTCTCTTACTATTTTCTTCACTTCTTACTGGTTATTGCCCTTGCCCTATACACACTACATGTTCAGTGAAATTCACTGTATTTCAATCCTAAGTGATCACATTCCTCTGTTATTAAAGAAGCAGAATTAACTTCACAATTGCTTCCTACTCAGAATCCATTAAACGTTCAGCTACACTGTGAGCACCTAAATGTCAAAAATATTTCAGAATTTAATGAATATTTTAATGTATACGAAAAAAAAAGAGACTGGAAAGATGACCTCGTAGTGAACTCCAACCTGGGACACTAAGTTTAAATGCATAATGCATGTTGTTTTCTTCAATAACCCATCATAAATCACTTAATAATTCCTATATCCTACATTTTCCTTTTATAAGAAACAGTTTCAGTAGCTTACCTGGCTACTTCAGTTACTTATTGTGTGAAATTTTTTTTTACTACACATATGCAGAGAGCTAAGTAAAAAAACAGGACCCTAATGTCAGACAGATCTTTTAAGCTTTATTACAATTTCAAAAAAAAAAATCCAGTAAAACAAAGAGAGCAAAATCAGAATACATCTCTTAGCATCAGTAAAAAGAAACTCTTTTGTGAAAAGTCAGAGCACAAACTGTAATACCACAAGCTACAAGTCACAGTACACCTTCTGTTTTCGTGGTCCTCAATGTTTAGCTAACACTATCGGCACTTTCCATGAAACTTCTTAAACTTTTTCCACAAAACATGAAAAATTAATTGAAATTGCCAAAGTTTACTGTCATTTGCAATACAAAACACAGTTAATGCATATTGCATTACATCTGTACATTTACTGCAAGTGTTTGAAATAATCACAAATTTTAGTAAGTACTCCAAAATATGAGTGATACACAATGGCCTCTGGGATCAAGGCCAGCAAGATAGTCTGCGCAACTGCTACCACATCACGTACATCAGGAGCATGTCAAGATAAAGGGAAGGAAAAGGAATGCAGCCATAACTTTCTTTTAGCTTAAATAGCTTACCACTCCAACTCCCCTGTATTCTGCAACTTTTTACGTCCTACAAATACATGCTGCCCTCCAATGTGCACACACAGGCAACTATTCTCAAAGTACAGAATATGGTCCAGAAAAATGTGTTCAAACCCTGGGAAAGCTTGCAAAAATATGTGAGTGAAGCACTGACATGAAAGGAAGCAAGGTCAGAATAAAGCATGAAAGTGTTACACGGGGCAATGCCTCAAAGCATTCTGACTGTGACAAGCTGACAAGCAAACCTTGACTTAGAACGAAGTCAGAAATGGTATGAGAAAGAGCCAATAAACCAGCTGTGAGGCATAGCAATTCTAAACTCTGGAAGGCCGCTGAGGTTTAAAAAGATGAAAGCAACAAACCCCACATATTTTCATCAGTGACTAAGAAGAAAACAAAATTGTCGAATGAAGAAGGACCAGAAGTATGTCACCAGGGTCTATGAGAAACTTCCAGGGTATTTGAGTGTCCAGAGGAAATGGAAAGTGAAGTTATGACCCAGCAGCCTACGCCAAATAGGAACAACTGTGATTGATGTGAGGCCAGGCTTGCAGTGGTCAGAGCCACAGATCTGCTGCTGGCTCCCTAGTCCTGCTTGTGTCTTTCTCTTTGATAAGGTGCACAATGGAATATTTAGGAATTAGTTTTGCATGAAAGAGCAAAATAAAGGGAAGCCCCTCTTTATTTTCTTTGGAAGATCTTATCTATTTAGCTGCAGTTCACTTACAGGACATGCTTGAGTACCAGTGAGAAATCAAACATTAAAATATAACAAGAACTAAAAGTTATATCCTGAAAAAAAAAAAAAAAGCATTACAGAGACAGCTGACAACTGTTGTATTTGTTTAAAAAATATTCAGACTTCAAAGCAGAAGTGTTCCAGGCACAACAGTGCCATCCACGGGCCAGCTAATGGCTGGTGAACGTCCACACAATCTCCTGAAACCGATTTTATTTGTGTAAACAAAAAGGTTTCATATTTAAAACAATTTCCCCAGATATTTTCAAATATTATCTCAATTCTTTTGAATACTGCAAGAGATAGACAGTAATGTGAAATAACCAAATCGTTCTCCAGACATGCTGACTTGCTTATATTTAGGCATGAGTTTTGTATAAGTCCTGTTTCAGTAAAATAGAAAAATATTTTTAACAATTTAATCAACAATCCAATCTGGCAGAAGAAACTGGAAATACTGAGACGTTCTGATGAAACTTTGCCAAGCTTTTTAGACTAAGATTTCACCAAGGTCCAAACCGGACGCTTGGCCCCCCTTCACTACAGCTACTTAAAATGAATTGTGTATGTAGACTTTTACAGAGCTAAAGATTCAGGCGAATTAATTTCTGCATATCCCATACTCTGCCTTCTGCACAAACGGAGAAATAAACGTAGCAATTTTACACCAGTTTGACAATGCAGGGGGATAAAGCAGACGGTACACTACGGCACAGTTTGCCGCTGACTCCTGTAATCTTTTTCAGGCGAGCTCCTTTTCCAGGCAGCAACACGCA
>NW_009715517.1:9891-18935 GCF_000703405.1 Apaloderma vittatum | reverse complement strand
TATATATATATATATATATATTTAAATGACATCTAGATAGATTGGTTTAAGCAATCTTCACTTTCTCTACTTTGTGGAAGAATCCTGAGAGCCACTTCTATTTCCCTGACTATTTCCTTGGGCCAAGCCGTGACACGGGCAGTGCCGAGCAGAGAAATACGTGACGTACTTTTAGTATTGTGGGATTAAGAAAGTGACATCCTTTCTATCCTTAACTCCACTGAGAAAACTGGGATAAATCAGAGCTGCAGAAGCTGCCGTGCAAGCTTTACCTAGCACTGAGCCGAAGATCAATGTACGTGAAGCAGAAGGAAAAGAGGACAGAGTTTGAGTACCAAAAATAAGCTGCAAAGAAATTTAATCCTCAAAGGTCAGATGTGCATCTGAAAGGCCCAGGCCATGTCTTTGTATCAGAATGTTACAACATTAGCCCTAATGACTTAATAGTTTTGCCCTTGACTTGTGTCAACAGGAACCTATCTTATTACATGGTAAATTAGTTGCTTCCAGCCTTCTCCAGACTTCTAGGTGGTGGGAAGACAGAGGCACTTCTAACGAAATCAGAAATGTAACCCAGTAGTATTTAGTAGTATTTTAATTTTTGTACCTGTGTTTGAGGACTGGAGGCTGGACACAGCGCGGGGAAAAAGCTACCACGTCTGGCACTCAGGAGCCAAAATTAAAAGTCGGGCACGTCCCTTGCATGCTGCTGTGCGGTGTCATCAAAGGTCATCGGCTGCTGCAGATATCAAGGGATAATGAGCAAAGGTCAGGCATAATAACGGTAGGCTCCAGGTAACAGAGGACGCTTTCTTACGCTCCTTCCCTTCTCTCGGGGAAGTTTACATCCTTTACAGACTTCACATTCCCGCAGAAACAGTTTCCAAGCCCGGCACAGCACAAAGCACCCGCTGACCAAGGTACATTAGCATCTAACTGCTCCGAGCCTCTCCTTGCAGAAAGCAAGGACAACCACTGTTTCTCAAAGAGTTACTGTTACCAGGCAATTGTCTCGTTCTATTTAAATTGAGAAATTCCGGGTTTTTTTTGATTTATCTGTAAAGCTTTGCTTCACATCTGTCCTAAAAACCTGTCTCCTGTCAGCTAGACAAAGGGTTACTTTCCCCAATAAATACACGAGAAGGGAGAGACATGCTTATACCGTTATGTAAGTCATCTTTAAGGAGTTTTACAGGCAAGCGAGATGAAGCTCCAGACACTAGACTTTTAAATCATTTAAAGCTGACATAAGCTGATCCTAGGCACAGTTTATAATCATATTTTTTTCTTTTTAGCTCTGACAATTACAAATTGTTTGTATTAGCTCCGCAAGTATTTCTATTCAGCAGTATTGTCAAAGTCCATTCATCCCATCCTCTGCTTTGCCAGCCTCCATCCACAACCTTCACCCACCTCTTACCAACCACGCAGGGAGGGGCAGGAGAGATCCCCAGCCTGCAAAAAAAAAATCAACCCTCCTAATCTGCAATCTGCGATAGCTGCCGCTTCCCCCGTTTCAATGTGGTTTTCAGACCATCTCAGCTCGACAGGAAGCAGCCTGGCATCCTCTGAGCATGTTGCACTTGTAACCTTTGAAGATGTTCAAAAGAAAAAGGGGGGGGGAAAAAAAAGAAAGGTCAAGCATTTTGCATGAAGTTGCATGAAAAGTCTTGGGGGCCTGACTTGACTGGAACTGTTTTAAGTACTTCTCTACTACAGCAGCAGTGCGTCATATGAAAGGCTTTGTTTGGCATCTATCCACAGTTATAAATAAAAAACATATTTATCCTTGGTCATGCATATAATTTAGAAGTCCGACAGAAGAAACCTTTTTTCTCCTTTTAAATCTCTAGCAAGCCCAAGATAAATTCTTATAAATTATTTCTTTTAAAAGGAGGAAAAGAAAAAAAACACCCAACACAATAACAAAATAGCTTGGCTATTTGGAAATCTGGAAAACAGATTATTTCTTTGGATGGAACAAAGCGTGTGTATGTGTCATCATGACTTTAAACAGTTCCACAGTTCCCCATGGAAATACTTAATTGAAGCTAATAAGATGTGGAGTTATCAGTGGTTTGCCATGATAGATTTCATATGGTCTCTCCAAGATGTTTTACCTCCTTTCAAACGTACTGACCTAACATCGTGTTAACTCGTGATCCGAGCAGCAACCACCGCAGATACTAAATGTGAGTGCAAGCTTTTTTACAGAGGGGACAGGAGTTTGGGCAAACCCCTTATAACTCCAACCTCTACGCAACACAAACACTTCTGATTTGTACCACGTGTGACGACCTCCCATGGAAACCTTCACATGAGAGACTCATTTGCCTCTTAACACTTGCAGCGTGGGTCAGAGGTCCCTCCTTTCGGCATCACAAAATTAGGAGAGAAGCTATTGTCAGCAGGCTGCAACAGATCCCAACAAATTTTTCCCCTCAGTTGTTATGGTTTATAAAGTGATCCTATGAGCTCATCCCCCTGAAAATACAGAGGATCAGACCCACCTTCTTCCACTAATACAGTAGGTGATCAGGAGTACATGCTAAGAAAAATTTTTACTAGATACAACGATTAAAAAAAAAGTGCCTTTCTTAAATCTCAGTTTAGAAAAGTAAATCCCTGCTGTGTCTGAGATGGATCTATAGTGTCCGTAGGCAGCAGGACATTTGAACCACAAGCATGTAACTACATGTAGTAAAGCTCTCTGTCTATGCAGAAACAGGTTACTTGGCATCTACGAAGCGCAGGTGCTTTATAAGCATCTGTATAGACCTATTTCTGATAATATCGCAAAAGAAATTTGGCTTGAGCCAACATATCTGTGCCACTATACACGATTAAACCATCCTGAAGTTTATGGAGGAGGAAAGGCTCTTCCTAGCAGCAGAGCTTAAAAAGGACTTTGGGCAGAGGTAATCTGCAAAACTTTGGCACTCATTTCGCACCTATGCTTTAAGTAATTAATTAAACTGTCTTTGTGACATTGGCCAACATTAAGCAGCTTATCATTATCTTCCTTCAGGAAGAGAAATTTGTAGCCTTTTCTGGCATAACCAACTTTTTGCCTTCAGCAATTTTTTTTTTTTTCCTGGAAACTTATTCCCTGTGCCTGCAAGTGCATCCACGGCATATGTTCCTTTTTAACGTTACTATTCCTTTTGAATATACCATCCTACAAGTCAAGTACTTGTCTATTTGCTGTAGGGTCAAGCTCAGCGTACCACCTATCAGTAATTACGTCAGTCAGCAGCGAGCACAGCGCGTTCATTAACCTATAAGCAACCTTGGTATTTAACTTGCACTGACCAATATTATTTAGTATTAAAGAAACTGCGTGCTAGTACCATAATACAGGAAATGTGAGGATATAACAAATGCCATGGGATAGCATCACGTTTGGAAATAGTTGAAGTCAACTTAAAAGATGAAACAACTACTTTGCAGCTGCTTATGGAGACGGACACCCTGGGGAACCGACACTCAAGATTAATAAAACTTTCTATAGGTGGTGATCAAGGTGAATAGGAGCTCTGCGCTCATCATCTAGCCAGCAAAGAGTAGAAGTCACCTCCTGAAGGCAATTCCCATCTTAGGTATCCAAATTCTGACGCCTCTGACTCTTCAGGGAAGCCAGGGCAACGGAGCTCCTAAGTCAGGTGTCTTGTGTAGCTGCTGAGAAAAGAATCCAGGCTGAACTTTCTGACATATTTCTGTTACTGGTTTCCCTGTAAGGCGGTCTGTAACTTTACGTGTGTTTCTTAAAACGTAAAAGTGCCTGAGATGTACAAGATTTCAGGCTGCTGTAAGCGGCACGCAAACTCAGTTGCTGCAGGATTCTTTACCAGCCCAAGTTTTCATCCGTCTCAGCATATGGATGAACGGAGCAGAGGAGAAACAAGCCTGATTGTAATTACATTAAGCACTTTGGCAATAAGGAAAAGTTTGTACTTGTACACAGATGGCTTTATGTTACAATGCTATAGACGTGCCAAGTTTCATGGCTTCGCCACATGGGACAGGGAAGGGGTTCGATCCAAAGTCTGTGCAAACCTGCTGAAAAGCTCTCACTAATTTCAGCGCACTTGGATCAGGTTTGTCCAAGTCCACTGGACACACCTGGAAAAGGGAATAGCCTTGCCTACTAAAATACAATTACTTTTAGACCATTTTTAGCCTGGTTTGCCTTTTTTTTAGCCCAAGTTTTTGTGCTTTGGTGACTCTGTTTTCCTTTAAAGGAGAAAAAATCAAGCCCAGTTTGCATTGATTAAAATGACTTTAACTGCCCACTATAGCTCTCATCTAAGCTGGAAATTTAAACTTTGTAGACCTCGTGAAAACTACCTGGGAGAAAAAAAATACTACATTCTGATTCTATGAGGCCTCCTGAGTCCTTCTGGTGCGTTTGACTCAAGTCCTCTCTTCTGCGACCCTCCCACCCCTACTACTTCATGAAAGTAAGAGATTTTTAAACCTACTTTAAAAGCCCTTAATTTAGAAAAATAAACAAAAATTCTGTCAACCCATTCCCCAGTGTCTCACCATAACTTATTTTAGAGCAATAAATCTTCCCCCTGACAGCTCTCTGATGATGCATTACATTAATACATCATAATGACAATACTTGTGATATATGATGGATATATTTTCTGAAAGGGATATCACCTATACATTCCATCTTCCCAGCACAGCAGAAGATTGTTTGGGAAAAGGGGCAGAAGGGGAGGTGGAGGATGTTCTTTGCCCAGAAGGCAAAATCTCACAAGAGAATGTGGAATTAAGTTTATTGCCCTTGTTAAAATACCAAAGAGGGTAAGAAATAAAATGCCTTCTGTGCACAAACAACTTCTATCAGTAGGATTACCTGTCTGTTTCTCAAATACTAATATTCAGGTTGGAATATAAAGGGGAAATCCTTTAACATACTTGCATCTAATACAGGAGAAACAGACTCTAGGAAACAATCATGATGACTTTAACAGGACTGAAAGATTGTGATAATGAGAGGGGCAATATTTAAAAGGGTAACTAAGGTGCTCTGCGAACAGAAATAACTGGCAGTCTCAGTGAACAGAATCATAGAATCATAGAATCCTAAAATGGCCCAGGCTGGAAGGGACCTTAGAGCTCATCTAGTCCAACCTCCCTGTCATGGGCAGGAAGAAATTCTTCAGTATTTCACCTCCCTGGAGGTGTTCAAGGCCACGTTGGACGGAGCCTTGAGTAGCCTGATCTAGTTGAGAGGCGTCCCTGCCCATGACAGGGAGGTTGGACTAGATGAGCTCTAAGGTCCCTTCCAGCTTAGGCCATTCTATGATTCTATGATTCTATCTCCTGAGGGTTCATTACCAGCAAAAAGAAAAAGGTTCTAATGGAAATCAGCTGATACAATCAACCCCACTAAATCCACTGTCACTCTTCCTGCAAGAGCCTGCCGTAATGTTATTTTGCGTTGCAAGCATTTGTCCTTTAGTCGTTGAAGGGAAACAACCAGCTAATTTTGTAGACGAGCCATCGGTTTCTGGATACCGCTGCTCTGAGGCGAGCAAACTGCATTACCGAGTCCCATCAAGGCGAGATTTCTTGGGCACGCCAGATGTCCTCTTAGAGAAAAAAAAAAAAAAAAAAGGAAAAATCAGTGTCCTCAAAAGCACCAAGGAAAACGCTAGTGGACTTGCACTGGGGCCAAGTATATACTTAGGAGTTATAAAAAACCCTCCTGCATACTGAGTTTACAGCAGGGATAGCACCCCATTTTTTGTCAGCAATGTAAAAATGCTATTTTCTATCCAAGGCCAGACTGGAGTGAGCTGGGGAGTATAAAAGCTTTTCAAAGATTCTCCGTGTAAACAAAGCAGAGGTCTCTGTGTGATTTTCTCTGACACCTTCTCTTCTTAGAACAAATTTGGGCTCAACCATAGCTCTGGATAAGATCCTGCAATTTTAGTTGCTATTAGAGTCTGAAGTGATTTTCGTGCACTCACTTGTTCCGAGCGTTGAATATTCATAGCAGAGTTTTATTTATTCAGGCACTCTCTTTTGTTTGATCTTACTGTTGTGAAAATTGAGGAAGTGTCATGACCGTGTTGCCTTTCGTGCAGGAAAATAGTGACTTTCAGGCTCGTTTTTAAACACAGTGATATGGGTTTAAAAGAAGCTATTAAAAAAAATGAAGCGGGGCATCTTTATTACTAAGGTTAGCTGACTTAAATGATTTTATTAGAATGTTCTCTGGAATTTTCCCTTGTATTCTAAGCGAGAAGCACATCTAGAAAGTCCTGTTAATCGTCATACAACCCACAGATCCATATTACTGTAAAAATATTGCATAGCTAAAGTTCACAGAAAAACAAAAGTGAAATTACCCCAAAGGAATCTCTGTGTTTCAAGACAATTTTCTTGCTGAGTTTCAAATATTAAAACTCTCCCAGTTGTTAAATAAAGAGTGATGAGAAAATGCATGCAATTTTAATTTCCACTGGGATTATGCCTGGTGTGAGACAATCATGTTGTTAAGATATTTTTCTAAAGACTAAAATAATGTTACAGTGTTTGCGAAAGATGTTATGAAGAACAAGGTACTGAAATAAAAGCATTTTTATCCCAGATCGGCTACTTTTGTTATGCTTTTTGTTGAAATTGCTAGAATTAGAATTTATGCAAAGCTTTATTATCTAAGATACTTAACCTCAGCTTGGTTTAACTGATGTATCTATTAGCTTATCTACCTTGTAGTTAGTGAAGGCTTGATTCATCTGCTAATGAGAATCCATGCAAGGCCAACAGATATTTATAACAAATGACATAATGTTCACTTGTTTACCCCCACAGCAGCACCAAAGCTACGGCACGCTAAAATCAAAGCTGCTGCTCACGATGCTCCCTGCAAAGCCACGGGTGAGCGGAACGGTCGGGTATTTGCAAACCCTCTGCAACCACCTTTGCCCTCTGGGGTCTGGCAGGAATTTCAGGTGCTCTTAAAAGATATTTTGGAAGGAGACCAGAAAATGGGGAATGACAAAGAGGAACTTAAAAAAACCAAACTACAGTCTTAAATATGACTAGTTAAAGAGAATCATAGAATCACAGAATGGCCTGGGCTGGAAGGGACCTTAGAGATCATTTAATCAAGCCTCCCTGTCGCCAGGGACACCACCTCTCAACTAGATTTTCATAATCCTTACCTTATAACCAGCTGCTGAGAAACAGATATACCAAGTATGAAGGATCGCACTGTAACTCTAAGGAAGAACTTATTTGGGAGATGACCTTGGTGGCTCTGGCTGGGAAAGACTTTAAAGGACTTATCAAATAGCTCCATTGTCAGAAAACTGAAAATTCCAACAGCGACTACGAAAGCACACCGCTAGAAAAGTGAACATTACTTTGCTTGATTTTGGTAACTGGGTTTTTTCCCAGATCTGTCACTTTTCCACAAACTCTTCAGCCTGGAGAAAGGAAATAACACTAACGAAAATACTTACTGCCTGAAAAATGTGTTGGTTTTATAACCAAGGATAAATATGACAATAATGACAAAATTGACATTAAATACCGACGATAACGTATGTTTTACTTCCTGCATTTCTTTCAATGTGGCAAAGCAAAAAGACAAGGGACCTGCCTTCTTCATACTCATTTTCCTGCTCACATAAGGGTGAATAAAGTCCTTTTCTCTCCTTTTTTTCAGTAGTGTGATATACTTAGGACAAGGATTGGATAACAGAAACGCTAATTTTCATCTCATTCCACTTTCAGACCGTTTTTACAGAGGAAACTGTTCTCTAGGAAATGTTTTATCCAGCCAAAGCTTACATGAAACCAAATTTTCCCAATCCTCTTCTATTTGATCCTTCTGATGTAGGAGTTTTTCAAAGGAGATATTCTAGAGGAATTTCCTAGGTTAGAGAGCAGCTTATTTGCTTTGTGTCGTTTCCCGTTAAATCGCAAACTTCTTGGAGGAATGGGTAAAATCCAGGCAAGCAAATCATATTTGTGGATCTTGGCCCAACACTTGTCTGAGTGTAAGGAATGGGTAATGGTAGGAATTTTACCACGTATTCCTTGACAGGCAGCTGTGCAGCTGAGAAGCGCTGTGAGAATGACAGGGAGTTTATGTATCCTGGAGATACGGAGAAAAACAAAGAGAAATAGCAAAGAAGCAGGGGAAAAATTAAGTGACAAAATCAGCTGTTACTACAGAGGAACTATACTGCTGGTTCATTGTTTTTGGACTTCATTTAGAAAGAAAAATAACAGGCGTATTTTTTCAGAATGATTATGTTTGGAGGCAGTACATTTAAGCAGAATAGACAGAGTGGGTGAGATGAGTGAGAACCTAATGATAAGACTAATTAAGGGGAATTTCAAGGCCAACCAAGAGAGAGGGAGACAAACTCTTTGCCCCATGTCCCCATTATTGACAAAGTGGCGCCTCTTCCATTTTTGGACATTTCCAAAGAGAAACTGGGACAAAACAGTACAAAAAAAGGCAAAATTATGCCAAAATATAGGCAAAAAAAAAGATAACAATCTAGCTAAAGCTGATCCGAAGCCATGTCCACAATGGCAGCAAACTCAAAAGCAGCAATAGAGCCTCTAGGAGGCACTGCACCTTCTTCCTTTCTTCTGGCCTCCAATCGGAGTCCTCTGCAGGGTGTTAGTCCTCTTGAAGGCTGACATTCTACATCTCCATTCATGCTCACCCAGCAACGAACAGATTTCTCCAGATCAGTCCTATATGAGCTATGTCCATGAAGCAGAAAGCACACAGAGCCATTCGGATAGCCTGTAACCTTGGGAGTCTCCAGGCGGAGCCCTGTGCTCCATCCGCAAGGTTTCTCCAAAGCCAATGCCAGCCCTTGACAGCTTTTGTAAATGACAAGAGAGTTTATCTGGGAGGGCCAGAAAGCCTGTATCAGTTCCAATAGCAGAGCTCAGACTTGCATGGCGGCATTACCATCCGCATCCTGGGATGTACCAAGAGAAGCGTAGGCAGCAGGTCAAGAGAGGTGATTCTCCCCCTTTACTCTGCTCTTGTG
>NW_009715517.1:0-9807 GCF_000703405.1 Apaloderma vittatum | reverse complement strand
TTTATTTAAAACAAGTGTTTAACATAGGCTTTTTAGAATGGAAGGTGGATTTCCCCTCCCTGCCTCAGAACAGGAAGTTTCCCTAGCAGTAAGTGTGCGACATTAAAACATCCCAAAACTCTACTTGCTTCCCATTGTATATTTTGACTGCAGAATCTTTGCAATAATAGAGTTTTCAGGATTTTTCTTGTGATGGGGTTGGCATCATTGATGCCTTTAAACATCCCTGCTCTAAAGCTTCAGTACCTCATCAGCTGGAGAACCTAGCATAGGAAAAATGGTGCTGATAACACCAAGGTCACGGGTTCGATCCCCGTTCAGTCCCCATGAGTAGCCTGATCTAGTGGAGAGGCGTCCCTGCCCGTGACAGGGAGGTTGGACTAGATGATCTCTAAGGTCCCTTCCAGCCTAGGCCATTCTAGGATTCTATGATTACCGCATACCAGGGAACTCATTTTGTCACCATGTTGCTATAGCCAGGGCTACACGGGTAGCAAAAGATGTCAACATCTGGCTCATTTCTCAAGAGGTTTTAAAACCTGCAGGGTCAGAAGGTCTCTCTCCACTGTGCTTCAGAAATGCAATGTCACTTGACCTTGTTCTTGATTTATCTCTACTGCATCTGAAGCCACCAAAAATATTCTCAGAAATGTGCAGGGTGGTTTTGCACACGCAAGGACAGCAGTGAGTTACTGAAAAAATTAAGATCACTGGGAATGGAACAGTTCACAGTTTACAGTATGACACCACAGCTGTCAGAGATATAAACTATAGAAAAAAAAGCTGAAATTAGAGACAAAAAGCAAATCTAAACATCTCTGATGACTTCTGTGCAATAAGGGGAGTTTCAGAGTTCATGCTGGTGTAAACAGGAAGGAAAGAAAAGCCAGTCCTTGAAACTGGGAACGGGGCTCAGGAAAAGTCAGGTCCATTCCACTCGACTCCACGGTTTGTGTAAACGATGGGCATATTTAAACTTGAGTCTCAAACACAGAGAATGGGAGATTAATACTCTCTACTTCTGTCCTGCCTAATGAGATTGTAAGATGTCTCATTAATTGTTTGTCCCAGTCATAGCACAGCTGAGTCCAGACCTCCTTTGGGGCCTCTCTACTTTATGATGCAATTAATGCACATAACCCTACGCCATTTACAGTTCTCGAACCCTAACGTGTAACGCGTGTTGGGAAGGCAGCTTTTTGTGATCAGCAGCCTCTCCCTGGCAGCAGGCCTTCTTGCACTCAGCATCTTTTGCACCTACCTGTTCTTTTGTGTTATAACCCCTCTAAGCTCCTGAGTGTTGGCGAAAAGCGAGAGCATCCTTTCATAAGAGGCCAGAGCAAAGAAGAGGTGCAGTAGGTAATTATTCACAGACACCCAATGGGTCAGCTCTCTCTTATTTTGCTTTAAAAGGAAGGTTAAGTGGAAAAAACGGTAAAGCTCCCATTGACTTCAATGGGGCCGGCACTGCTTGCTCTAACGTAAGTGATATTATTCGTTAGTGATGTTTTTTTCTGTCTCGTCTCACCTTTTCCAAAGCTGTTTCTGTTTCTCCACTGAAGGGATTTCCAACCACAACTGCTTCATCATTAGATAAATTGCTGCTTTGTGCCAGAAGGATTCCATTCTATGTATTTATTTATTTAATTAGGTGTACCCCCATGAACTAACATTTTCTTTGCATTTAATCGGCAGTAGCGGGGCATGCAAAATCAAGGCTAGGTTCTGCTGAAACTGCAAGATGAAACACAAGAGCACCCCGAACTTCAGGGAGTTTTGTCGAGAGAAAATAGGAAGTGAAACAACTTTTAAAAATGCACACTTTAGTAATGCATTAAAGCCTTCGTTGCTTTTGCCAAAACTTCACTTTTAAGAAGAACCAGCTGTGGATTTGATTTCTCTGTTTCTCAGCAATAAGTCAATGGAGGATTAAATTTTTAAAGCACAAGACCTATAACATACAGTGTGAATCATCTCTTGTCTGCATACAAGATAGCACAGGCAGATAACGTGCTTAGTGAAAGCTTTATCACCAAGGAAACACATTCATAAGCATTGAATCTAGCACTTTAACATTTACAACTCACTTTAAAAAAAAAATGCCAGCTGTAAATAAGTCCATACTCATAACTAGAAATATGTGGTATCCATCACTCCTGCCTATTTTAAGAATTACCCGTCACCAACGAGTGGCAGTGGGCAAAGCCAGTTTGCAAAAGTTCAGAGCTTCTGGAGAGCTGGACTCTGCTCTACCAGAAGTTAATTGTTTCAGAGAGATAATAATTTTTTGGTAATTATGTCCAACCAATCCATAAGTAACCCCTCAAAGAATAGGTTTTATCTAGTGCCAGTTGCTATTTCCTAAAGGTCACGGAATCTCTTTTTCTCACCTCTAACGGCTCACCTTTCCTGCGTGCACTATGGGGAAGCATAATTCCAGCAGAGTGGAAATTCAGTCAGCAAATGAGGCATCGACATAAATATTCATGGGGGAAAAAAACTTTTGAAAAAATGTTGAGAAAAGAGAGTAGGTAAATCACGGCATCCTCAGGAGACCACTAAGACATGCACTGACAATTTACATGGATTTGCTTAAAATTTTCTCCGTAATTTAATAAGTGTTATCGTACTTACCGACTTATCACCTTCTTGTCAATATTTGGGCATCTCTTGAGCGCTTGACACTTGATCGAGGACAGAACAGTTGCCCAGATGGCATGCAGCACCCACTTGTCACATCCTTGATTTACAGCCTGGGAATTAGCAAGAGAAATTATTCTGGATTACTAAGGGAAATGTTTACGCCCCAGCCAACAACAACAGTTGTTTAGTGTTTAAAAAGTGAATTTGACTTCCTATCTAGGACTCTTTCTCCACTTTGCCAACAAAGACCCACTACGAATGCAAGCCATGGGAGAAGGGCATGGGACCATCCGCACGTACAAGGTTAAGTTTCTGCGTAACCGCTAGAAGACACGCTGGGCGTTATCTCAGGGGAGAGTCGCAGCAGAGTTCAGCACAACTTAATACAGTAACGATTCAGTTTCAAGACAAAAAACTGCAGGAAAAATTTTGAAAATGCTCGATTATGACTTGTTCTGCTTGTGGCTGTGGTCACTGCTAACACTTCTGTTGACCTTGGTAGGAAGAGAGGGAAGCCAACGCCACGTGCCTTTAGAAAGCCAGCTCTGAAAACGCACAATATGATTAAACCATTTGACTCCTTGCAGTTAATCCTGCAAAGACACACGTTCGCAGAGACTTTTGCTTAATTGAGAATCTTCTGAACTCAATTCATGTCTGGCTCCTGTCTGGTTCCATGAGGCTAAATAGATACAAATAAATAGAGCCATTTGCCAACTCAGGACTCAAGTCACCACCAGACATCACTGCCCACAGGAGTCTGATATGTAGAATACGAGATTCCAGCACCCAGCTTTGACCATTCAGTGAAGATAGAAAGGAATACTTCAAAGTCACTGACCACGAAGAAAAAGAACTCCGACTGGTGGGTAATGACGCAATCTTGAACTTTCACACCACAGCTCGGTAAATATTACTGCGCGATAATTGAGTTCATCAGGTTCCATGAGCATGCCCATACTTCTCCATTTCTGGATGATTTCCATAGGTATTACGTAAAGGACACTACGGTCTACTGGAAGGTTGTCTGTGCTAACCCGAAGCACATTCTTGTTGGTTCTTTATTTCCCCCTTGTTTGTAGCTTTTCAGCTCTCGGATCCTCCCTGCTGAGGACAGTGACCAGAGGGCTAGAACATACGTACCTTTTATAAGGACAAAATGAGGGGAAATGCTAACATTTCCCTTTTTCCTTTTTTTCTTAAGAAAACCTTGTATTCAACCCTTATGCCATAAAAGAAGGTGATGTCATAATTTATGATATTAAACTGGTTACTAAAATGTCATTACACAAGTGATGCTTTAATTGATGATGTTAAACTGGTTAGCAGGAAAGTGTCAAGTGTCACCTTCATGACACAAACTGCCAGTTATGATTATAGAATATCAATTATTCTCTGGAAAACTGCATTAAACCAGTTAGTTCTGAACCAATGTAGTTGAGGCAGGTTCATTTTTTTTTAAAATGCTGTTCATCCAGTTCTCATTATTAGGAGTAAAATATACTTTGGACGCAGTTTAGACTTTCATAACTCTCCCCTTGAAACATAATATCTACCTTTCTCATTTGCCCTTTCAGCTGCCATCAGATCAACAGTGAGCTGAAACGAAAGCAGTAAGATAAATTTTATAGCCTTAACTGCGCTCGCCTTGTTTTCGCAGCCTTACGGAAACCAAACTCTTGAGTTGAAGGTAGATCAAAATAACAAAACGTAATTTTAATAGCAGGTTAAATATAGAACATTAGGATTTGCTGACAGGATGTTGGTTACTATGAGCTCTGCTTTGACGCTGGATGTCCTAAAGTTTTAGCACCCAGCTGCTCTCCAAATTCCTCTAAATCTTATTCAGGCACAGAACCAAGAGAACATATTAATGTCTCAGAAGCATGTAGCCAGATCTTAAAAACTTAATCCCTTCTAGGGATAGTTACAAGTAAAAGCAGCAAGTTTAGTTCATGTACATTCTCTGGGTCCAACAGGAGCAATGCTGATCCGAACTACCAAGTTTGTAACATTTCCCGATGTCAAAGCTGTATTTTGTTCCTCGCCGTCAATGACATGTCTCTGGCTAACTGGCAAACCTATTCAGAGATGCCTCGATAACGAGTTACAGGCAACATAACAGCATGAGATTTTTACGGGATTTTCCAGGCTGAAATCTTATTTATTTCGTAGGAGAACAGGTACCTTCCCGTTAACGAGGGAGAAAGCACCAGGCAGCACTATCGCTTGGTCAAGACTGCCAGATTTGTCTGAGTTTAAATAATAGGATTGCTCCCACAGATTCCCCCTGTTGTAAAACGGTAAAAAAAAATTACAATGGAAAGATAAATGATGTACATGCAAGCAACCACGATGACCCCAAGAAAACAGTGAGGACCCCAAAGTCAACACATGTTGGCTGCTAAATAAGTCACACCACTCTCCTGGCCAATTTTGTGCTCGGACTAGTGTTGTTTTATAATGAAAGCTGGATGTGGAGATGACTAAACGGGCCACGCTTCTCTTCGCTCCGATACCCGTCCTCACTTTGATGAGATCAGAAGCTGCACTTCACAGGAGAGGTCTTGGAGGTTTGATCAAAGGAATTGTGGAAGGTCCCAGGCAGGAGATGTAAAGAGGCAAGCAAGGAGCGTGCAGAGAAATACTCAGAAACACACACGTGATTTTCATTAGGCTTAATGGAGATGGTGGAAATTAATCTGCAGGGCAAGGCTTTGAAAAATTACCTCATGATTTCATCCATGCAAAAAGAATCTGTTGTCTCCTTTTATGTCTCTTGTTCTCTACACGGTTTTGCAAGTAATGGATTTTGGTATTACCCAACTGCCCTCATCATTCCAACAAGCTTAATGATGATTACTGACCTGAGTTCACACACAATCCCCCCCCTCCCCGCCCCATTATTTTAAAAAAGTAAAAAAAAAACAAATCCCAAAACATAAAAAAGATTGAAAGAAATAAAGACAAGGAGAAAAAGAAAAACTATTAAGTATCGATTATCCACACGTACCAGTGTTTTATTACCCACACGCCTCTAGGTAGCATTCTACCCGTCAGATTTTGAGGACATAGGAATTCCATTAGATATCAGATCAGATGGTCAAATAATGCCAGAATTTTGAAGGTTTCTCCCCTTAACCTGCTGTAACATCTTCTCTATCCCACAAAAACTCGCATTGGAATCCGTAACTGGCTTTCTCTTTTTCCTGATTGGCTATAATTATTTAAAATACACTTTCAAGCTAGAGAGAGCTCAAATCAGGCACACAAGCAATGCACCATATCGCCCTAATTTACGTAACAAGTCAGACAGAATCTAAGCTTTAAAGTGGGCACGCTTCTTGACGTAACAGAAGGTTGAAATCCCATGAGACAGATGCCTCTTACAAGAAAGATGAGGATAAATTATTTTTTAAAACATTAGTAGGTCGAACCTGCCCATTCACGTAGTTGCTGCGCCGTGGAAACGCACCTGTAGCGCACGGCAGTGTCGCTCAATCTGCAACACGGCTCCAGTTTACAAAAGCCAAATTCCCTCTAACACTTCACTGTAACTGAATGAAGGCATCCAGACACTGGTGGGTTTTTTAAAAGTTATATAATAATTTATAATTGGTGGTTAATTAATGTCAGATCACAGTGGAATTCCTATGGAATTACAGAGTGGAGCCTCTTTAATTACCAGTTTATAATTATAAATCTCATTGGAATGAAAAACACAGGAACTATAATAAACGATGATGATCCTGGAAGACTTATTTGACTAATAAAATCTTCATGTATGCATCTTAGGGTATTTTAGAACACCAGTCTTCTTTTGGGGACGAAAACATTTTCCGTGATGCAGGATTCCCCTTCTCATATTATGCAAAAAACAAAGAGAGAAAAAAGAAATCGTAAGCGTTATTTCACAACTGGAGCAATCACCTCTTGTGGAACGCAAAATACACTTCAGGTCCCTCAGGACTGCGTCTTGCAATCCGTGTACACTGTAGGTCACTGAGGCAAGGCTTTTTACACTGTCTCTCTGCAGTTTTGTAATTCTATACTGGTTTTGCCTACAAAAAAACTGCAGAACCCTCTGTATGACCCTACAGCAGAGGCACGCAGCTCCCTGCTCAGGCTGTCAGTGCTATACTTGTGCACAATCAAGGATGGGATGATTAGCGCTGCGCATGTTGACTGATAATTAAGTGTACCCGCAGCCATTCGTCCTATGTTCTGCTGCACACATCTGTACCTCCCTAAACAGCCGTGGGTGGAGAATTACAACTCTAACAGCTTTACACCCTACAGACCAAAAGCTGATGCAGTAAGAATATCGTTAGGAATCTATTCAACCACCTTCTCCTCCTTTAACTCTGGCTTGGCTGAAATGAAGCAGAACTTGGGGTGTCTGCCACGTGGAAGTCAGCCCTATAAGAAAACTTCCCAGGGCAGGAACTCATCTGCAACACACACAAGAGGCAGGAGGAGGAGGAGGAGGAGGAAGGAAATGGCATTTAAGTCACAGGAATCCAGAAGGTTGTTTCCCTGACCCATCAGTGGGAGTGCAGACCTGTGCACACACATCCCCTGCTCTCGGCCAAAGTCATTCACAGGGAGCCCTTGGATCTTACCTCCAGAGCTTGGTTGGGACAAGGAGGAAGATACTGATCAGAATTTCTTTACTGAAAGGGTTGTCAGGCATTGGAACAGGCTGCTCAAGGAGGTGGGTGAGTTGCCATCCCTGGAGGTGTTCAGAAGATGGGCAGATGTCGTGCTGAGGGACACGGTTTCGTGGTGTTGGTAGGGCTGGGACAGAGGTTGGACTCAATCTTGAAGGTCTCTTCCAACCAAAACTGTTCTATGATTCTACGAATTCAGTAATTTTTTTCATAAACAGTTTTACCTCGTTGGTCAGCAGCAGGTTCTCAGCCTCACCAACTCGTTCATACGCAATAACAAGCCCCGCCACTTTCTCTCATTCTCCAGAGAGCTAGTTACTGCTTTCAGCCATCCTCCCAAGGCTTTCTTTTTCATCCACAAAGACACGAGTAATTTACGTTGATCCCCTCCTCCCCTGCTCCTCATGACATTTTTTTTCTCCGTTCCTCGCATTTCTCCCCAGCCCTCTCACAGTTCTGTTTCTCTGTGCCTTCAAGGCTGCAGCCCCGAGCTTCAACCCGTGTCCTGTGTCCAGCTGTGGACACCTGTAAAGCCGCCAACGCCCACTTCGTAGAAACCTGCTGCAAATCTGACGGGTTTCATTTCACCAGTCAAGAGACCCAAGCTTACAACCTAATCAATACCAGCAAATTGAGAGAGGAACCATGGCCCCTACCTAAAATAAAAGACAATCACAGTGAATTAAAGGCCATGGTATAAAGAACTGTGCAGAGGAACGCTGGGAAACAAGAACAAATGTAATACAGGCTACAGTGGAGTTAAACCAGAGATGAATTTGGCTAAATGAAACATAAGAAACCTATTTCCTGTACTAATTATTCTGCTTCTTAGTGAAGTGTAAAGTTGGCATGAGCCTTCATACTAAACTGCACCACAAAACCCCAACACTTAACAGTTTTAGCCTACACATTAGGCAGGCACTTACCAGTTCTTATTTTGCTGGCTGTTGCTTATTTGCTGACAAATTCTTATTGTGGGTTTTATCAACCGGAGAGATGCTCCTTGAAGAGCAGAACTGCTCTTCAAGGGCTTTGAGAAGTAACCACACGATGTTATTTTATCCGCTCATTCTTCACTTCCCTTTAGGAAATGCAGACCAGCACCACCAACAGGGCAACATCCATGCACAGTCAGGGCTTCCCGCTCACTAACACAGGCAACAGGGCAGCTCGTTTCTTCTCATTCATTTTGCTGGCAGAACAAAAACGACGGCACGTTAGCAACCGACTCCCATACGGGCACTGGAATTAATCAGACTCAAGTTTGCCTTCCCTTAAATCACAGGGTCACGCGAAGGTGGGAGAGAAGAATTTGCAGTTGCGTCTTTGCGGGACTGCATTCCTAATTCTGCCCGAGTCCTGGCACCTTGGATTGCTGATTATTACAGTCACCAACAGACACACATACATATTCAGGAAAAGTGTTCGAACTCTCACATTTGTATTCATTTTACTTTGACTTGACTGGAATCATAAAAGGAATGCGTAAACGAGGAGAGCCTGTTGCTGAAATGAAGTTGAATTTTTTCCCCACAGAAACTTGGGTTCATGACAGCTTTTTGTTGGGCAGGACATTAGCCTTTTGTAATTTATTGCTTTTAGATTAAATCTGGGGAAACTCAATATTGCAGTTGAATGATTAGAGCAATACCCCTTGGAGTAATAAATTTTCTTTGGTGCTGTGCATCTCCCGATCATGTTTCCCTTCTAATTACATTTACATAAATGATATTCTGCAAAATTAAATTAACATTCAAACCGTTACGCTGGCAAGGAGAGACAAAAATTAGTTACAAACTTACATCCCTAAAAAAACCCCCGAAATGACACCTTGTACTTTCCACAAACTGAATCACAGCTATCCCCCAAAGCGTCTCAACCGATTACTCTACTTGGTTAATCGCTGACCCAGACACTCCGCTCCCTCTTTCAGAAGTTTAGAGCTCAAGATCATGCTTTCCACAGGGTCTCATTCGATAGAAGCAATTGGTGACAATCCAAATTTGGTCAGCAAAGTGCCGTATTCAGACGGGGACCTGATTTCTACAGGTTTGGCCACAGCCCTTCCTCAGGGCTTCCCTGCCTTGGCTCCCGCGCGCCATTCCTCTAGCACGGAGCCAGAACGAGCCTGGCGGGGCTGCGCTAACACCCTCCTGACTAGGCTGAAGAAAGATGTTCTTGCTCTTCCAAAGGTCCACATCGCCACGCTGGCTGGCCTGCAGCTCCATGCACTCCCGGGCTGCTCTCCCGGGGGTCTCACAGAGCAAGTTTTCACTTGCCAAGAGGAGGGACCATTATCCCGATGAGAAAAAAAAGAGTGCCAGCCTACTGTTGGCTCACAAAGCCAATCTCGGAGAGCTTTTCCAAGATCTGAGGTTTAAATGGATAGTGATATGTGGTGTTGATTTGCCTAAGGTCACTAATCTCACGACTACTCCATCTATTTTCTCAGCACTGTAGGAGTTATGGTAGCTTTTGCAGGGAAAAAAAAAAA